>NC_089852.1:7198706-7498706 GCF_036373705.1 Amia ocellicauda
ACAATTAATTCCAGTAAAGCGTTACGATCAATACATTTCATACGAGCAAGTTCTTAATCAAGTACAACTATTTTACAAACAGAGAGCATCTGTCTGAAACGTGTTGATGACTCTTCCATGTCCGTAAAGATTTAAAATAACAATAAGATATCAAATTAGAAAACCCTAGGAACTGCATTCATAAACATAGAAGTATGCAAATTTCAAAAGAAATTAGAGAGCTGAAAGGGTTGTTTACACTCTGTAAAGTGAGAGCATACTCAGCTCGTTGTTTTATAGACTCATTAGTGTCTCAGGCCTCATTGTGATTCATTAATAAAAGCACAAGGCTTGACCTAACAGTTTGTCAAGAATACAGCAATCGAAGTTCCTCATTATAACCATTTGGTAATACAAGGCTGATAAAATGTCAGCAATTAATTAAATTAATAATCTAACGGCCGACCTACACAATGGTACATGAGGAAGCATTTGGTCATTTATTTTGCAGTACATGACCAGGTTTCTTTGTAGTGCAGCTTGAAGAAATGTAATACTTTTCAATACAAAGACTCAATAATGCTCCTTACATTACAACAGAACCTTCAGCATGATTTAAACTTCTCCTGACACATTTATCTCACAAATTCCCAATGAAACCAGCCTCTGTTTTCCCCCTCTGTGTGAGAGTTATCAACCGATTCGTTTACTGACATATACACCCCCACAAAACAGTACACATGTCCACTTTGCACATTCCAATGCTGAAAGAGAAACATAGTGACAAGCAGGAATCACGCAAGTCAACGTGATGAAGAGAGAATTGGAATTTCAAAGCCAGGCACAGAAATCTGTAGCAGCAACTCAATTCACGTTCATATGCAAGACTTGACACGACCAATTCGAACTTGCCTTTTAAAACAGCTGATACAAAGCCACAGTCATTTAAATTTGAGAGCTGATGGACAGTACAACTACAACAGAGGAAATACTCTGACTTCAGTATGCAAGATAAAAAATTAAAAGCAGTATTATGATGCCGCCAACACTCTCCTGCCTTGGGGATGCATTTATACATTTTACCAAATTTGGAAAGATAAAAAATAAATAAAAAATGTGACCTACCTCTCTGCACCAGCATTGTGACTTCACTTCCTTTTGGGCATTTGCTCAACATTTCCACAACTTGATTATGAGTCAGGTTCTGCACATTCTTCTTGTTTACTTCAACTATAATATCCCCTTCCTTCAGACCTCTGCACCTCGGATAGTCAACAATCTGCTTCACCCTCTGGCCACCACCGGCTGGACTGTCTGCGATGGTAAACCCAAAGCCTTTATCTCCTTTCTCCATATGAACTGTGATGAGTTCAGGCTGCGTTGCAATAGAAGACGCCAATGTGACAACATCGTTTGGATAAGTGTGAGAACCATTTGATGCCACCTCGGCCGAAGGACTGTAGGGCCTTGGTTCCTTCATCCCGTTGACATTGGTGGTTTGGCTACCGTGGCTAGACGGCGACTCGTAGTTTTCTTGGCCATTGACAATGATGGGCTCCTTGTCGGAAATCGCCACCGACGTAACCAAGCTGGTGTTGGGATCGTCCGGGTCAAAGGGCAGAGGGTAACCGCGGCACAGTTCAAGGTCTACCATGGAACCGATTGGAATGGACTGGAAGATTTTCACGACCTGCGCATGAGTATATCCCAGGACGCATGTGTCATTTACACTGACAATAACGTCACCTAGAAGAAGAAGAATAAAAAAAAAAAGTTTAGTTACATTGCTTATGTCAATCAGCTTTGAAGATAAAATAGAAATGTCAAGTTTGAAACTACAGTGAATGCAACTAAATGATGGATATCGACTCGTTTTAGCAGGGAGAATAATGAGAACAGTTCAGCTCTTCTTGAAGTGAACTGTATATTATATCACCAATAGTGACAATAACATCCATAAGAATTATAAGAATGATAATGTAGATGTTGAAGCAGAGCAAAAAAACAAGTCACCTGTTTCCATTTTCCCATCAAGGGCAGCAGGTCCATCGAGAACCAAACTTTTAATTTGAAGAAACTCATCCGGTTCATCTCCTCCCACCACAGTGAAGCCGAATCCTCGTCTACTCTTTTTTAGCTTTGTGTGAATGAAAGTTCCCTTCAGTTCAGCAGGGTTTCGTGTAAAGAACGGTTTTCCTCCTGGAAAACAAAAATACCCATCACTTATCAACATAAATAATATTATGATTCTAATCTTGTTGAGGGCTTTCCTCTAGTCATCACAATCAATTATTGATAATGCAAATAAGACAAACAGTGTTGGAACATTGTAAGTATCTGAATGAAGTGAATTTAGGTTAAACATTTGCATAAACACAGTGTATGTATAAGTATCAGTTCATGAGTTCTCGTGAGGTGATGCATTATTGCAAATAAACTGCAGTGAACCCCAGATTACTCTGAAATAGTAACACTCCTGAAGCAAATTTAAAATCAGCCATAGAGAGTGTATGGTCCGACTCAGCAGCAGGTGTTTATGTTGAAAAGAAGAAAAGATTAATGCGGGACAGTGCCATGTCTAAATGCCCCCAAAAAATGGTATGTAGCAAAATTGTGTGCATTTCAGCTTTTTCAGGTTTTAGAATGAACACAAATCTCTTTTAAGGTCATATAGAGGTCAAATGACCAAGAAGAATGTGATACGGCTCGGGGCACCTCACTGACATCATGGGGTTGCCCGGAAAACCAAAGGGAGAAATCTCCTATATGTTTGCATGTTCTTTAGAAAGACTTCAGACGAGTCTTCCCGACTGGCTGTCTGGTATTATTCTGCTGAAATCAGGCCCTGAGTGTCCACTTTAAAACTCTTCATATGACTGAAGAAAACTATTCACATACACAAAGAATAAATAAAGTGGATGAATGAAGGGAACTTTAGTGGGAAAGTTAGATCACAACCCAACATTAAATAGATTCATGTCTGTCTTTTTAAACCGATTGCGACCCATGTTTGTGTTAATGTCCGGGTGTTGGAAGAGTGAATGTTTGCAGGTTCACAGAATATAATAATAAAAAGGTACTTACTTTTCGCACCGAGAGGTGGTGGCAGTGGAGGTGCGGCCTGGGCCTCTCTGTAGGTCTCTTGGTGGTTGGCTGCATAACTGGCCAGGGGGGCCCCAGCAGAAGAGTGTTCCTCTATCCATTCTGGAAGAAAAAGGCCACATTTCCAGGGTTTGAAGCCTCACAGGCAGCTACTCATCTCTGAGGCCATTGCAACACCAACTGGTTCATCACCAGCTGCTCTAGATCATGTGACTTGCGGGAGACATACATGGGGTATACTGGACACAGGGAAAGCTAGCAGTTCAAGACAGACGACAAATTGACCAGATTTGTTTTGCCACTTGTATTCAAACTTTCGGGTTTGATTATCATGAAAAAAATGTTAGCAAATAAGCATGTTGATGCTAGAAAATCATAAGAAAATACCCAGCATTTTAATGAATGTTGCGATGAAATCTGGAAATTGAATGTAATCTCACTTATCTCAATTAAGACCAAGACAGTATTTTAAGCAAAACAGAAAATCATGATCTGTAATCATGAAACAATTATTTTTGATATACTAATTATATTTTCCTTTTATGCACCGATCGTGTAGTTTTTCTGAAGATTTGTAGAAGTCTTCCACGCTCAACTGGGTGCCGTGATCACACTGCGAATGTGAACAGTACAACCTCCAGTGATTATTGCCAGTGCTGGGGGCTTGCTGTCTGACTCTGGGAGCAGTAGCATGGAGTACCAAGGACACCAAACCCAGTAACAGTCAGTCAGTTCTACACCATCACTGGAAATACCAACTGATGGCTTAACTGGGAATTCCCAGGCTGTCGGATATATTCTGGGGTGGAGTGGGGTTGGAGCTGGAAAGCCCTACTTGGATATCTATTATTAAGTAGGATTAACTTTTTTAGCAACTCTTAGAGATGTTCAAATTTTAAAATGTTGTATTATCATTTATTACCCCAAACCATCTTTAATTTGTTATTTATTTATTTTTACTAATTTTATAAGAATAGTTTGGTGCTTTCATCCGCCTACAGATTTTAAAGAAGTAAAAAACATAAACCTTTAGATGACAAAAAGACAGTCAGTGACATGAAAAAAGAAAGAAATGACGCCATGTCTGGCATTGGAAACGAACCTCGAATGTACCGCTCACCTTCTGGTGGCTGTTGCTGCTCGAGCTGCTTTTTCCGTTTGGCTTCCAGTATGGGATTCTCATACTGTGTCTTCCTGTTGATATGGCTGTTGGAGAGAGAGGGAATTCGTTGAGACATTGATAAATTGGTATACATGCTGTCTGACAGAGATGCTGGCGCATAACCCTTTAAATCCCTCCAGCGCTGAAAAATAAGGGCAGACGGTGACAGCCACGCTTGCATTTCTGCACAACACAATCGCCACAAAGGGCTGCTTAAGGGGGAAAAAAACACTTAGATCATTCCACACACAATTCCCAAAGAAATTAACAGTTTATTGTGGTCTAATGGCAGAGCTTTTGGCAATATCAAAATGCTTAAATACATGTGCATCAATCTGCATCTATACTATAATGTGTTTTTGTGGTCCAATATTTTAGGAAATCAACAAATTCAAGTACATTATCTGGGATTACCGTATTTATCATGTACAAGGCAGGCACTGACCTATAAACTGCACCATGTGATGGGTAATTGGAACGAGCACAAAATACAACAGTATCTGGAGAACTCTGCAAACATATGGTCACTTGATACAGCCATAGTAACAGCTGATTACCAAAAAAAAATCAGTTCAACCACCTATTTATAGACAATTAGCAACTTTCAATAATTTCCTGTTACCAGATGACACTTTTTTTTTTTTTAAACATTATGAAGCTGAAAACTTACTCCACATAGTAGACACCATACACTGGGTCATCTATTTTCTCCCACCCAGCTGGCAGTTCTGAAAGGGTAGAGAGCAGTAGAGCAGTTAAGCTTGGTTCCAATTAAAAACGTACAACTCCAAAACCAGGTTTAGAAATAAAACATTGCCTGTTGTGTGACGTACAAAGCATCTGTCAGAGTCTATGCACAGTTAATAAAACTAACCCCAAATGACATGTAGAAACTTCTTACCAGACTTGACATGGTTAAGAATCTAATTATACAAGATATTTGAAAAGCCGTGAAATCTCCTAAATGTCACAACCAGGGTTATAAAAAAGATAGGTCTGAGGCATGATCTAATATGAAAACACAACTACATATAATCTTTTGATCAAGATTCTTTCATTTTAAATTGAAGAAAAAAAAACAAAGGTCAACAACACCGCCTTCGAAGATTACGTAAAAACAGACATGCATATAAAACATTTGGGAGTTTTTCACTTTAACCACCTAGAGTGATGATGATGTTATCCATCAATGCATTTTAGCAGCAAAACACAACCTTCTCAAAACGATACATGGCTTATTGTGAGAATCTACCAGTCACACAGTGAAGAGCAGGTCACAAAACCCATCCTCACAGCAGTTTAATGAATAAATAACACACCTGTCTTTCACTAAGTCTAGAAGATGCCAACATTGCTATCTGGGGAATTGAAACAAAATGACAGAAACCTTGACAATTTCCTTTCACTCTTTTTTTAATTACTCATTTTTGAGAAGATACGCCTGAAGCACACGGGATATGTTTTGTACCATTCAGTGTTCATAAAAAATAATAAACAAGAACTGCCAATTATCTAGAGCTTTGTAAAATTGCATGGGTAAAAAGCCCCGTATGAAGTTTGGGAAATTATTTATTATAAACTTTTTCTTTACACATCAGGTTATCATCTCAATGTGTTTCTGCTATAACTTGTGACAATAAACATTATTGCACATTATATGGTACTTTAGTATACATGGTTTTAAACTTTGTACAGTAACATCAGAGTCTTTCCTCTTTATTAAAATGATCTGTTCCTCATTTTGTTCCTTGTATAAGAAGGGTATTTTTTATATTAGGAAGAAGCAGATTCTAGTTATATTTTTAATTGCATATCAATTAATCTAATCCAAATATGAAACTTAAGACAATGCCTACTCTACCAACCTGCTGTTTCATCTGCATATGCTTATAATTTAAACCTACTGTATAGTGTTCCAATTGTACACAATTGCATAAAGCACACCAATTAATTGCCTGTTTTCAGCTTACAGACGTTTAAAAGACACAGTGTTTATTATTCGACAGCTATGATTGTTTATTAAAAAAGAAAAAGAAAATACTAATTAAAACTTTATCTACAGGTAAATAAGACTACAAAACAAAAATGCATGAGAAAGAAGCTTAAATATCCAAGATTCCTGTAGCCACTTGAATGGCTCGTTGGCGTTTTCACATATTTACACTTTCCTTATGATGAGGCGACATCATTATCTTTAACTTTGTGGTTTGATTACACTTTAATTACCTCTATCCATCTTCCAAATCATACAGCATTTCCAAGTTATGGTTTACATATAAATAGTTCTGAAGGGCTCCATGTCAATTAATTTTATTGATAACACTGGCAGGTTATCATTTCAGGGGCATAGCTCGGGTCACTCACAGGGGTCATTAATTATCACCTGCTAACTAAAGCTTGAAGAGGAACGATGTTTGAAAACTGTTATTTGAACTCTGAAAGACTGCAACAGTACATATAAAAGTCTTATAACTTTGGTTTAAATATAATTACTTAAATATGTGTATTTCCTATGTTTTTCATATGTTTTCATACAACCCATTGAATGCAATATTCCCGAAATCGATAATTGAAAAAAAAAAAAAAGTTTTGACAAAATGTACTATATACATAGAAATGCAATGTCAACATCAACAATTCAATGGAGTACTTATTGATAATGAAGAAAAAATGTCACCTTTCATTATAGAATCATATAACTTAAGACGATCGTGTTTAAAACAGGTTTGTTCAACATTTATTTTTGTATCAGTTTATAATTTAGTAAAATATGTAATATACAGTTGAGAATATTCTATCACAAACACATGTGCAATTTGTCATAAAAGCTTTTCTTAATATAAATACTGCATTCAATACCAAATGTTTCTACTCTGCACAGAGGGGAATTTGATGACAAATTGCCTATTACACTGTTTGCATCTCATTTTATCTTTACTGTATTGGATTTCTCTTCAGAAGAACAACTGCTGTACACTCAGACATCTCTTGTTTCCTAGGAAAACCTCAATGATCGCCATCCTGTGTGATTTCCAATTTCACAAATCAATAACTATTGATTGCTTATACCTAATCTGTCTGAAATAATAGGAGGCAACTGTCTGGCAGTGAGGGCACAGTGGTAACTGAAAAATGCATTTGTCTGAAGTGAAACACTAAAGCATGAAACGGTCTTTGATAAAGGTCATTCTTCTGTTGCAGTGAAAGTAAACCATATAGCATAGATGACATTAAGACAATAAGAAATGCATGAGTGTGTAAATGATGTAGGTGCTACGGTTGTTTTCTTGTTTTTTCTAAATAGCACAAACATAATGATAATAAAATGCATTAATTTAGGTTGTACTAATATAATCTACTCTTTTGTGAAATTGGTCATGCATTTTAACCCCAGTAGACAAAGAAGATTTCAGTTCAATTATGTTGCATCATAATTTATGTTGCTGTGACATTAAGAAAGTGAAAAGGCTTTGAAATTAACAGGTTAGATTAAATTGAAATGCAATCTTGTAGATCCTATTACCAAAAAAAAACAAAAAAACTACCTTGAGATTTCAACTTAAAGATTTATAGAAGGAGTATACTGGAACTGCCAAAAGAAAGACCAACGTATTATCCAGGAAACGTGGAATTACAGGATTGCTGGGAAATCATGCGCTAAGATATGGAAGTGCTACATTACCTAGCTCATTGTCCAGCTCCTCAGTATGTACCCCTTCTTCTCCAAGGAAAAGACAGCAAGTGAACAGAATAGGCGAGAGAGAGAGAGAGATTCAAGTACAAGCTCCCAGCAAGACCCACACCAAGCAGCATAAAGGCATAGGAGGCATATGCACAACATTTCACAGTTCAGTAGGAAAATAAAACCATTCTAATAGACATATAATTATCAGCAATATTGACAAGAACCAATTTACCGTGT
Source organism: Amia ocellicauda (assembly GCF_036373705.1). NCBI lineage: Eukaryota > Metazoa > Chordata > Actinopteri > Amiiformes > Amiidae > Amia > Amia ocellicauda. The sequence goes on from NC_089852.1 coordinate 7,206,872, forward strand.
CAATCTCCCACATAAATAGGCATCGTGAATAACAGAGATGTAGGCAGAATTAAGCAGATAGCACAGGCAGTTTCCCAGACAGCCATAAGGTGGCACTGTCCCAGAAGCCTGAGATTCACTGATGGAAAGTGAAGGCCTTCATTTTAAAAGGGAGTGTCACATAAGAAAAATAATATCTCAATAGCAGTCTACAAACCCTATCCTGACAGCAGGAACATCCACAGGTAAAGATTATAAACTGAGATACATACTATATTTAATTAATCTTTCAGTTGAAAAATTAAATTAGACGGGTGACCTGCAATGAATTCCATACGGAATTAGTTGTTTTAAGGAGTTTTGTCATTTTTATTACCTTCATAAGCTCTTTAATATTACTGCACAAAACACAGAATCATGTAGTAGTACTAGGATAAACAAATATGCAATAGACTACAAGTATTAGCCATGTTCTTGGACTTGAGAAAAAATACATATATACAGTGAGGGAAAAAAGTATTTGATCCCCTGCTGATTTTGTACGTTTGCCCACTGACAAAGAAATGATCAGTCTATAATTTCAATGGTAGGTGTATTTTAACAGTGAGAGACAGAATAACAACAACAAAAATCCAGAAAAACACATTTCAAAAAAGTTATAAATTGATTTGCATGTTAATGAGGGAAATAAGTATTTGATCCCCTATCAATCAGCAAGATTTCTGGCTCCCAGGTGTCTTTTATACAGGTAACGAGCTGAGATTAGGAGCACTCTCTTAAAGGGAGTGCTCCTAATCTCAGCTCGTTACCTGTATAAAAGACACCTGTCCACAGAAGCAATCAATCAATCAGATTCCAAACTCTCCACCATGGCCAAGACCAAAGAGCTGTCCAAGGATGTCAGGGACAAGATTGTAGACCTACACAAGGCTGGAATGGGCTACAAGACCATCACCAAGCAGCTTGGTGAGAAGGTGACAACAGTTGGCGCGATTATTTGCAAATGGAAGAAACACAAAATAACTGTCAGTCTCCCTCGGTCTGGGGCTCCATGCAAGATCTCACCTTGTGGAGTTTCAATGATCATGAGAACGGTGAGGAATCAGCCCAGAACTACACGGGAGGATCTTGTTAATGATCTCAAGGCAGCTGGGACCATAGTCACCAAGAAAACAATTGGTAACACACTACGCCGTGAAGGACTGAAATCCTGCAGCGCCCGCAAGGTCCCCCTGCTCAAGAAAGCACATGTACAGGCCCGTCTGAAGTTTGCCAATGAACATCTGAATGATTCAGAGGAGAACTGGGTGAAAGTGTTGTGGTCAGATGAGACCAAAATCGAGCTCTTTGGCATCAACTCAACTCGCCGTGTTTGGAGGAGGAGGAATGAACCCAAGAACACCATCCCCACCGTCAAACATGGAGGTGGAAACATTATGCTTTGGGGGTGTTTTTCTGCTAAGGGGACAGGACAACTGCACCGTATCAAAGGGACGATGGACGAGGCCATGTACCATCAAATCTTGGGTGAGAACCTCCTTCCCTCAGCCAGGGCATTGAAAATGGGTCGTGGATGGGTATTCCAGCATGACAATGACCCAAAACACACAGCCAAGGCAACAAAGGAGTGGCTCAAGAAGAAGCACATTAAGGTCCTGGAGTGGCCTAGCCAGTCTCCAGACCTTAATCCCATAGAAAATCTGTGGAGGGAGCTGAAGGTTCGAGTTGCCAAATGTCAGCCTCGAAACCTTAATGACTTGGAGAGGATCTGCAAAGAGGAGTGGGACAAAATCCCTCCTGAGATGTGTGCAAACCTGGTGGCCAACTACAAGAAACATCTGACCTCTGTGATTGCCAACAAGGGTTTTGCCACCAAGTACTAAGTCGAAGGGGTCAAATACTTATTTCCCTCATTAACATGCAAATCAATTTATAACTTTTTTGAAATGCGTTTTTCTGGATTTTTTTGTTGCTATTCTGTCTCTCACTGTTAAAATACACCTACCATTCAAATTATAGACTGATCATTTCTTTGTCAGTGGGCAAACGTACAAAATCAGCAGGGGATCAAATACTTTTTTCAGCTCACTGTATATATATATATATATATATACATACATACATACACACATGTACATATGGTATATATAATTATCAGTTAAAAAAAAAAGCACAATCTGTTTACCTAACACAAATATAGCATTTAACCATTATCTGCCTTTTGATCTTATTTTTAACGTTTGCACTTCGTTAAAAAAAAAAAAAAAAAAAAACATTCAATACCTTTTGGGGATAATAAAACTGTTAATGGAAATGGTAATGATACACTAGTGTGTTACAATGGTGTCAAAATCTACTTGAATTTCTCTACATATTCACTGTGAAAGAAAACCATATCATCTCAACAGGTGTCACCCTGAAGCACCAACCGAGATATTTCTCAGGTTTTGTGTTATTCCATTTCATTTGTGGAAATGATACCTCCATCTTTGATTCGTTAGTTAATGAGGTATTTTGTGACACTAAGCAACCAAGCTGTTGTCAGTGTAATTAAGCTGGTGCCTGCTGCTTAAAACATCTTTGTGTGCTCTAACATTTGAAATCATTTCACCAATTAATTATCTGTCCTCTTGGTTCTTGAAATGCTGCCACTGGTTTGAAATAGTTATTTTGCAGAGCATAAATTAAGACTCCACTTCTATCAAAACTAGCTTGAAGTTCTACTGAAATCCATGTTCGGCCATCTGCCAATTATCTACTTAATAGATGGAAACAGTCTGTGATAGAAAAGCAAGAATTGTATGTGGGTGGAGAATTCTTCCATGAAGCAGGCATTCTTTGTTCGTATTAGGTGTGAATAGGCAAGGAATGAAATATTTTGAGCAGGTGATCATTTCTAAACGACTGTGACGCACTAAATGTTACTGAACACAAAGATAATTGAGACATTGGATAGAGTGAATAAATAAATGGTAAAATGCGCCCTACCATCATCTTCACATTCTTCTAATGGTTTCTGTGGCTTCTCCAGGCACCGTGGGTCTATCCAGGATGTTGTTTTTGTATTGTGGCTGAAAAAAAAGACCACAGATCCAGAAATGTTTATATTTTAAATATATATACACATGTATATAAATTGTAACACAGTGAGAGGCAGTGTTGTAAATTGGGGATGAGAGCATGATAGGTACTGGGACCTCCTCGTGGGCAAAATACTGAAAATAATACCTAGTTCTGGGTTGGAGCACTATGTGTTACTACACTGTATGTCCCGCTATGAAGCTCAGACGGTAAAACTGTTAAACGCCATTGATGGTAAGAAAGGAAGAGGCGATCTCAGAGTCGGTACAGGCTGGGGTCATTTTCAAGGAGCAGGGTTCTCAAACAAGCAGTCGTAGGGTCCAGATCCAAAACAAGGTCGCAAGCTGATGACATCTCAGATGACTCTCAGCAGTGAGTCACTTTTTACTCTCTCGTCGCCCTCCTTGTCCTTTCTCATGACAGATACTAAGAGCCCCAGAGGCGAAACCGGCTTGCTGTTACAGTGTGGGCTGGGGGAATTCTCGTTTTTCCTTGGATCTCCACACGGGCTCTGTAGTCCTGTCCTTGAGAAGATCGAAGATGTGGGACTCTGGAGCAGAGGGTCGTGGGTTTAATCCCAGGTGGGTTGTACCCTTGAGCAAGGTACTTTACCTAGCACCAGTAAATGCCAAGCTGTATTAATGGGTAAAATGTAAAAATAATTATGTGATATATTGTAACAATTGTAAGTCACCCTGGGTGTCTGATAAGAAATCGAGTAATAATAATCATCAAAATCAGCAGCAGCAGCCTTTATCAATCCTTTGCTGGATGAAAGCATCTTCCAAGTTATTTCCACTTGTACAGCATCTCTTGTCCAGGTCATGCCAGCAAAGATTTTTATTTCATCTTCCCATCTTTTATGTGGTCTTCTTCTATTTTTTTTGTATTCATCTCTTGGGATCTAGTCTATAGTTTATTAACGTGTCAGCCTTGTTTTCATTTTCACTCTTTCAATGATATCACATACTTTTGTTTGTTCTTGGATCGATTTAGTTGCTTTTCTGTCTCTTCTTCTTATTCAAGCATACTTCTTTCCATGCTTTTGTGTGTTGTTTGCAGCTCCATTGACCAGACAGAGTCAAACATAACAAAACACAGTAGGCTTATGAAATCACTAAACAATAACCACGTTCTTTCCTTCCAATGTTAATTAATCTAATGGGTGATGTTTTAAAGAATGATAGCATATATCATTAGAGAGATATCAATAGATAGATATCTGGATGGCTTAGTGTAGTTGAATACATGAGTGCACTAAAATAGAAAAGTACCCCCATAGCATAATACAGTTTCAAGTGCAGGACAATGCATTACATAGGCTGTGCTATACGTGGAAACATTTATTCTGTGTTTACGTCAAGCAGCACATACTCTATGAAGTAGACCTCTCCGTTCTCCGTGTACGCCATCTCCCAGTTGTCTGGCAGAGGGCCGAGCTCTTCCTCTTCAGGAGGGTGAAGATGTGGATGCGGCTGCTGAGAGTTTTCCGTGATTGAAGCCGAGGCGTTGTTGACACTGTAGGATGGGGCTTTCTCTCGAGAGGGGTATGGGCGGACGGCAGGTTGCTCGTCGAGTTCACTGGAGTCTCCTGCACCAAACAAACAGAGCACACAACACTTCACTTTCCCACCGCCTTTCATTAAGAACCTGGGGTGGGTGGGTGACTTTTTTGTAAAGCTTATTCAATTTATATTTCATTCATCTATTTAATCCCCTATGAGCTGGAAACTGTGGCCAAAAAACCCTAGACTCTAGCCTGGAGCTGGCATCATGCCTGTTGCTTAAGTGTAAATAAGCTTCTGAGGTCTGGCTTCCCAGCAGAACAGCAATTCAAAAGCCAGTCTCTCTCAGCAAGATCACCATTTCAGTTCCAGGCCCGGTCTTAAGTGATCAAATGCCATCGACACCTTTGTTGGCAGTCTCTCAGAGAAGCCAAGCTCTGGAATGACAAAGAGAATCAACAGCCATCTCACCCCCTTAGAAGATGGTGCCTCCAGGGCAATACTGAAGCACACTGGTAAGGAAGGGGGAGGGAAGAAAAAGTTCCAACTATGCATGCCCTCTTAATGCCTGCTCTGGATATCTACAGAGCTTGCTCCATATTTTGACCTACAGATAAGGTTGAATGTACTGTTAAACACAGATAATTGAAATAACCAATTAATATCCTTCTGCAAACTTGTCCTACCTTCCTAAATTCTATATTCTGTATATTTTTTTAAACTGAAAGTATAAAAAAGGCATCTGAGCACATCTTCCTTTGTCCTTCTTAAAAGGGCCTTTTACATTCAATTGACAGTCCTCTGACATTGGAAGAAACCATGTTTTTTTTTGTTTTGCAACAGTCACATCTTGATTTCACAATACACATAACGATGATATGAAAATTACAAATATTAATGGTGATAATGCACAGTAATACAAATTCTTGGCCTTCTAAATGCTAGATTTTCTCTAACCTTTTCAGCCTGTTTTTAGTCCAGATAATTTGAATTTAATTTCTCCCATGAATCACACATGCATTCACATGAAACACTATTGAAGTATATCCAAGGTGAAAGTTTTCAGACAGGTTGTCGTCAATTCACAATCTGTCGAATTGCTAAAGAACGCCTACATTAGTCTGTCTTTCACCTCACATCAGTGTTTGTTAATTCCATCTCTCAGCCTCCTCCTTACATGTCTGCCATGCTTTAGCATTTATGCATTCATAAAAAAATATATAAGTGCGAAAAAGAAGATAATGACATATGTAACAAAACTACTGCATTTATGGGCCCTCAACAGGTAAAAATATGGTCCAGATAGGCTCAGGTTTTTACTTTAACTACACTCCTTTCCCATCAATATAAAATATATACCCATTGGGCAAAATGGCCTTGCGATGTCCTTTACTGTGGCCATGAAAAGATAAAGGCGAGGAATACATTTTGAGCAAAGTCAAAAGTAATGTTTCTTTTTTTCATCTGTAAAAAGAAATGTAGTGTCAGCACCACCTATTTTCACATGAATAAACCACAAGGACACCAACTGAAAACCTGCCCCCTGTTTCAAGTGTGCAGAGCCTGTGGAACTGTGTTCAGACAAATGTCAGCAATTTTCATTGACGTACTTTCCTTTAACACCATTAATCTGTGCTCCCAAACCGAAATCACAAAGTTCTTCCCTGCCACCTGTCTCGCTGTTCACCTCTCCATTCTATATAATGTTAATTATGATTCCTGATACGTGTCGTAGACTAGGCAAATGATTGACCCTTCTGAAATTACCTTTTTTGACCAAGGTAGCATTTTATAATTTCTGAAGCCAACAATGAGGTTAGCTCATGTTTCAGCAATAAGACCAAACAGTGCTTTACACTTAAAGTTACAGTCTGATGGCACTCTTAAAATATTCATTACAAGATCATTACAATTACATAAGACGGCTGACATAACGGCAATTTCGTTTTACCTGTAAAGCTACTGTTCATTTCAGGGAGTTCGTCGTCATCTTCATTTTCTGTATGCACTATTCCAGCATTTTGCATATCATTGTATGACTTGGTTCTTTTGGGGGTTGATTGTTGGGAGCCAGGCAGGCTGTCTTGCAAAGCATCACTGGTAATCACTTTCCCACCGAGGGGCTGGCTTGGAGGCTTGGGTGTTCCATAATAGTTACCTAGGCAACAAAAGGACATTAGCATGTTAAAAAAAAGAGAGGTGTGGGGAGGGGGAGTTTTATAATCACCAAGTCTTTGTATGCAGAAAAAAAAATTATAATCTTTGCTGGCTGGTATATTTTAACGGTGAAAGTAACTAGCATTTCATTCCAACGACTTTGCTGTCTCCATATAACTATTCATGTCGAAATTGCCAAAGAAAAGTTGTATTGTTTAAGAGCAGTGAGCATGCAAAACTGAAACAATGGCCTCTTGCTTGGAAAAGCAAAACTTTACCTCATTACGTTAGCATTTCAATGAATGTCAATTCTCTGGGCTCTTTTTACTTATCTCAGATAACAATCATGGCTATTTTTGCATTCATTTTTTTTTTTTTTTTTATCGAATAAAATAAAATCCAGGCTGCTGTTGTACAGTTGGAAACTACACATATACACACAAAACCACATAAGAAATGAATCCGTTAACACCATTGCATAATCCCATACTTAATCTTTGTTGAAAGCAGATACATTCCAAAATGAACATATACAGTGGATTGCAAAACATTATTTAGATTAAAACAAACAATAACATTAAATTAACATGCACAACTTCTATAACGCTGTAGTGACTATGGAAAATACAGAACAGATCTAGACAGTTAGAAACAGTTAATTATAGCATTGTTTAATGTGTAGAGTAACACTAGTCTCCACACGTTACTGGTACAAAGACACTAGCCTTGAGGCGGTAGTTATTTTGTTTTACAGGTAGGCTAATCTTTCCAACTAGTTGAGAACAATCACTGAAACACAGACAGCAGGAGGAAATGTGAAAAGGAGCAGAACAGTCCAGAATTTGGATGCATTGTAACCAATTACAGCCTCTCCTTTTCTTTTGTATTTAACTTTTGAGATGCAGAGAAGGCCCCTCTCAGCTGACCTCAGTGGACACACAGGTCGATAAGATATAATCACCCCTGTTAAATACTCAGAGACCTTTCCATTTAGTGCTTTGTATGTTAGTAAAATAGTGTTAAAACCTAGTGTAAAGCATACTGGAAGTCAGCGTAGTGGAGCCAACACTGGGGAGATATAGAGCCTCTTATTTGTTTTTTTGTTAAGACCCCAGCAGCTGCATTCTGGACAAGCTGTAGATGCAACAGAGTAATACCAATACAAGTAATACCTGAAAATAGGGCATTACAATCCAGTCTAGATTAAATTTATGCATTAATTCATTTCTCAGCATCTGAAAAAGTAAAGAAATTGACTGACCTTGGCAATTTTAAGTGATAAACCAAATGTTTTATAATTTGTACAATGTGTGATTGAAAGAATAAATCTGAATCTGAGTCAATACAATAGTAGATTTCCCACTTAGGGTTTTATGTTAAGACTTCAGTATTCCCAAATCTATATTATTAGATTTAAACTGCTTCTGAGAGCCATTTAATAATGCCTCAGTTTTATCTTGATTCAATTGATCATTTAATTGAATTAATTTACCTTCCGAAATGAAGAATTGTCTGTATTGATTGCAGTAGAGTCTGTCATTTGTCATTACTCAACGTCAGACACTGACAGTGTTCAAACACTGCAGAGAGATAAACCTTGACCCTACACTAAAGGACCACCCCTGGCTAGTGTTTAGAACAGCCCAGTCTAACTCCTATCTGCAATTTATTTACTACTATAATCAGTACACCGGCCCATTTAAAGTGTGCCATTTGAGTGTTGCTCCTCAATTACTAGCAGTATCAAACAACTTAATTTACTTTCATTATGGAGCTACAAAAGACAAATAAGCACTAAACAATGCACATAAACATGATTTATTTTAGATATAGGACGTGGCCTAAGAAATTTAATGCACAGAGAACAGAGAACCTCTGATAAAAAGCAAATATATCAACCCGGCTTTAGTGCTGGAGCACATTCATATTTATAGAAACCAATTAAACACGTCAGAGTCCTAAACACTGGTTACTGATGAAATATCAAAAGTGGAGTAGGCGACAAATGACAAAAACTATCACACCACCCCTCCTGCCAAAGCAAATTAGAGTATGCCAAGCCGTCTCAACATCTGAGCTTTTCACTGATCTTTACACAGGGGTCTTCAGGCAAGAGGATAAAATAAAAAGAAAGCACCAAAACCTGCCAGCAATACCCTTTGCCACAACGAAATACTGTTGATCTTATCAGCTGTGGAGCGCTTCACATATGAACTGTTACCACAACAAAGGTGAATTGAAGCTGTCAATACGGAGTAATCAATACACACATATAATCTGGTTAAAGTGATCACTGCTATAAAACACATACAATATTTTATATGACTGGATGAAACTAACCTTGACAAGTGTTATTTGTACATCAAATGTGGGTATTCAAAATGGCAAATCAGATGTTGAAGAGACAGCTGTACATATCTGATGTTCTGAACAAAATGCATTATTAAATATTAAGTGATATATTTTAAAACGGAAATCACATTTAGTGAGAAGTTCAATCGAGCTTTGATTTCATAAAAATAATTTAGTTTTTCAAATCGGTCCTTGAACAACAGTATTTTAAGAGGAAAGTTTAGATTTCAAGGGCTGATATTCTTATTCATGCACTAAACACATTTTATAGTTTTTTACAGAAATATATATCTGTTTTATCTGTAAAATTAGAAAAGGCTCAAGCAATGTTTTTTAAGCTTGATCTGCAGAAGATACACCAATTTAGTAAAGCTACATGTAGTGTTTGGTCTCAGTGTTAAACTGCCAGTTTAAATTCCAAACCTAAAGTATATCAATACATAAACAAAACCACACAATACAACAAAAAACAGAATCCTTTCTGGCCTTCGCTGTTTTGTTTTATTTAAGTCTATTTGACAAACAATTTACCTTTTAAAATAATATGCACAAATAGTGTCTAAAGTAACTATAACCTGTCAAGCGCTGTGGGAAGGATTTGCAGCAAGGCTTTAAACTATGGCCGCCTCACGGAGCGGTGGCACTAGGAGGCACTGAATTAATGTCAGAATAGAGAAATATGGCAGTAATTAGAGGAAAGAAATTGGGTTTGGAGAAAGGTTCTCCACAGTCAGCATAAAGCGCAAAGGCCCACGAGTTCTTAAGAGGAAAAGAAAATCATCACTGTGTAGCTAATTAGTGGAGCTTCAGCAGGCTCTCTGTGGACCATGGTGAACAAAAATAAGGAAAATAATAACACCCGAGGAATGTCTATGCAGACTAAATTGGAGCCACAAAGGCTAGCCCTAAACTATAGTTAAGGAGACTGGATTATTCCATGTTATGAGAGTTGGTTTGGCAGCATATTAAGGATTCCTTGCATCCAGACTTCAACGCTGTACTTTTGGTTAACATTATAAGGCTGCAGGGGGCTGGCTGTTGGTGCCGGGAATCAAATCTCTGATGTCCCATTCACGCACACTACTGCTTCACCAAAAGGTCCAGAGCCAGTGGTACAGCAGTAATTGTGAGTAATTACAATTACTAATTGTAGTAATTGCAGTAATTGGACCCCCTCCAAGGCCATGCCCATTACTGTATCACACATAACCCTTATACAATCTGAAACACGAAACCTGCCCCCTGTAGTTTAAAATTTAGATTGATGATAGTCAGGACCAAAAGGGACCAAACCAAACCAAAACACATGAATGTGTGTCCCTGTAATGAGTCTTACCTTCATATGTTCCTATTTCTAGTAGAGTTCCACTCTCTTCAAGGTTCAAAAAATCCTGCACCGACAGAAAGTTATAATCTACTCCTGGGACTTCTCCGTCTCTTGGGGTCCGGGTTGTGCCTGAGAAAAAAGAAGTTAGACTTAATGTTGAACAAAAAATAAAAACGCATCTCATGGCTGTTTTGTTGACGTCAGATGATTTTACGTATAATTTAATGATCACATCAGACAAACAGGAAACCTATAGAAATGTAGCCATGTCGCATTTTGCTCCGTTTTCACCTGATGAACTGCTAAGTTGAACAAGCTCGTGAACTAAACAGGAAAATGCTGAAATAAGCTTTTTGCCTAGCTTAATATCTATAAAATAATACCAATAACATTTGTCCAGGGATTTATGAAAACCAAGTAGTGGAAGAAAGAATACTACTTGAACAGTTATTTTCCTGAGCTGGCTCCTTTAAATTTAATGGCATGAGAAATGAATGCCTGGCCATTCTTGCTTTATTGGACAGTGCTGTACTCCCTGCTTTGAGTCCGTTTTACAGGCCTTTATGACTATCAGCATGACAGCGTCTGACTGCTGTGTCCGTTAGTCAGTGGTGGATGGAGAAGAATGCCAAATTTTTGCAGTAAACTACCTACAGCCCTGACTTATTAAAAGGTGTGTGTGTGTGTGTGTGTGTGTGTGTGTGTGTGTGTTTTACTGATTGTTGATCGATTGTGATGATAATATAGCACAGTAGTTATAGCAGATATACACACAGGCATATATTATAAACCTATATAAAAATTTGTAAGAGAACAGACATGATTCAAAGGAATTCACAGTATATTTTCAAATGTAAGAAAAAAAAAAAAAGTTAAAATCTGCCTTGCAAATGACTGCTTACACAATGTGCTAATGGCTCCTGGCAGTCTGACAATAAGTGTCTGTTTTTTCTTAAACCATTTTATGGCTCATTCAGGGTAACCTGTTATCACACTGTAATATTAAATATTGTGTACTGAAGGCTGACTGATGCCCCCCCCCCCCCCCCCCCACAACCTCTGAGAAGTCCAGGGATGATTTCCACAACTAAAATGCATTTTTCCAATGTGATAAAAATCTTGTGGGGGGGGGGGGGGGACACGACTCCTTAAAATGTATGAACTGTATTTGTTTATAACACACCTTTTCTAATTAGAATTTTAAAAAGACAATTAGGCAGTGTCAAATGCCTCCTCACAGAGCCACTGTGAATCAGAGGCACTGTTGACAAGATTTTTTTGCTCTCTCACTGAACAGTCAACCTTGTGAAGATTAATCTTTCTGCATGATGTAGCAATTACAGCCTGGTTCCTGTCCTCAAGTTGAATTCAGACCAATCTCACAGTTCCCTGTACTGTGCAACAAAACTGTGTAGATGCCATATTTTGTCATTCCTTGCACCATCAAACACAAATCCATTGCTCTATAGATTTAAGAATTCTACAAAATAAGATTGTTTCCATGTAAAAGACTACACCAAATCCACCTTGTCCGTCGAAGACACACTTTTCAGACATTCTCTATTTTAAACCTACAAATGGTAAAGAAAAGGTTTGTCCTGACCATATTTAAAGCCTTTATTCTGCAAAGGTCATTCACCAAGAAGAAAGCCTCTGACTTAAGCAATTGTTGTCAGTGGATATTCAATCCCATGAAAAAAAAAACAAAAAAAAAACCGCCGCCTTCCTCCTCTCACTGGAGTGACAAGATGACGGCTGGACACACGCCTGGCAGATGGCTTTCCAAAAGGTTTTCATAAACCATCTGGGACAAGAACAATGATTACAAGCTACGCTCACTATGAATTTAGATGCATCTCACACTACACGCACTGCAGAAAAGAAAAAAGGTTCTAGTTACCAATCAAAATGGCGTCATGTTGTAGTTAATTTCATTCTATAATCCAGGCATCTTTTTATATCTTTTTTAATAAAACAGAAACACTGAATGCAGACTGTGGATTTAAAAATAAATCAAACTTTGGGTTTGGTAAAGCAGAACATAGAATAGGAAACATCTACATGCAGTGTAAATGCAAATTGAAAATTCAGGGAGAGCAAATGCCATAGTGTTTATAATTAGTTCTTGCTTTTTTTAATTAAAGGAACCTTCAAAAACAAACCAAAAGTTATGCTGCACTTGGATGCCTTTATCAGTCAGACTTGAAGTAGTACCTACACCTGAGCAGTGGAAAGTTGTGGGGGACAAAGTATGAATGAACTAATTCACTGACTACAAACAGAAGGAAGAATTTAGATTCAAAGTCACATTAAAAACATAAAAATGTAAACAAATTAAAGCTTAATCTTAACAGCTGTAAATCATGGTACAGTCATTTAAGAGCATTGCGTACTCATTTTGTACTCTAGCTGTCCTTTGGAGAACTAATTAATACATGTAGGGAACTTTCCATTTTTCTTACAAATGCTAAAACAAATATTACAAAATAGATGGAGAAGTGGGCTCAAGATAAATTTGACAAAAGTGGTCAGAAGATGGGTGGCCATGGAAATGTGCCTATGATGTCACTCCTTAATCAGGACTCCTGCAAGCGGAGGTCTTCTGGCAGTTTGGTGTGGGACTGACACATGCTGGATCTTAAGCTAGAAACTAAAAAATAAAAAAGCCTTTGTACTGTATCGAACAGCTTTCATGATCAGTCCAAACTCTCCTGAGCATTTGTTGCTGTTTTTAAGGAATTTTAAGATGCACAGCATTGAAACTTTCAAGATAAGTGTGTGTCTGGCGGGGGATCCTAAAACAGAGCAACAGCACAAAAGAAACATGGATGGGAGATTTTGAAAAGAAACATGCTGGAAAGAAGTTCTGTATTGAGCGAAAATTCAATACAGCATGTTCTCCACAGGCTTGTCAATCTCTTAATCATTCCACATATGTGATAAAAAAGGCTGATACAAAAGTTCTAGAAGATGAAAGATTGTTTTCAATTTTTTTCTCAGTAGCCATTCAAATGACAGCAACAATAAATAATACATATTTTTTCCAAGTCTTGCACAATCAAAAGTAATGGTACCAATTAAGTATACAATGGAAGAGAACATTCAAATAATTTTACATAATTGCTGGTTACCTTGAGGGAAAAGGAGGAAATGCAAAGAGAATAAACCCTGATTTCAAGTATCTTACAAATTTGGGATGATTTGAAGACAAAACACTCTTTCTTTACCCATTACAATCCGTGCCTTTCTTGTGCAGCTAGATATGTTTGGTAGAAAATTAATTTGGAACTGTGCTGAACTGAAACATGTACATGTTGTTGTAGAAGCCTGGATGGAGACATATCTGGTGTCTCTTTGGAGGCGTAAAAACACGGTTCTCTGGGTCTTTTACTTGGGGTTTGATGGGATGTGTTAATTTTAATGTCAGATATAAGATGCATGGCACACAAATTTAACTGATTTGAGTTTCTTGTGCATCACTGATGATTCACTCAACCCATGACTGACCCTGGACTATATTAAACATATAAAAACATCTTAGGAAGAAATATCTCTGTGCAGAAATATCTTATATTAAAGATGTCGTGAAAAAATTGTGTTTTAGCCAGAGGAACGGTAACAGATGGCAGAACATGGAATTCATGGCCAATGCCTACCTGGAGTAGGCTGTAATAATTCATGTTACACCTTTCGGGCCTAGTACTATATAGCATTTGTATGCAGTGGCTGTGAAAAAAAGCCCACATAAGTGATATCATTTGCAATGTGGTGTTGAGTTTTCTTATTTTAGTAGCTATTATTTAATCTCTGCTGCCCACAAGGGTATTCGTTCTTGTGTCATTAGCTTGGGAGCACAGACATCACATATACAACATCAGGGCTCTACTAATAGAGTTAAAACATAATTGAAAGTGTAAATGAATGGCCAAGAACACTATGTAGCTTATACCTGCAGAATAACCAACTGGGAATAAAAATAATTCCAAAATTAAAATTGTATACTTGTACTAAAAGAGGCCTTGGAGCATCTTCGGGACTTGCAAAATAATATTAATAGAAGAGTAATCAACTGGTATGTTACAGAGCCAGACCTATCAGTATAATCCATCATGTTTCACAAGTTTTCATGTAAAGGCAAACATGTGGAATTCAACAGAATATAGCTGAACTCACAGGCATTCATACAAGTTATTCAAAACAATTATTGTTGGAGATTAATTTAGTTTAATTAATATAGCTAATTAAACCATTCTTATCATATGCATTAATCAAGAGAAAACTGTCAATGTTTTGCAAACAAACCTTCCTATAAAGTCTTTAATTAGTCACAGACCCCTGACGAATTCCAAATCTCACTCTCCATTTGATTGCAGGAAGTGACGTATCCTTAAGAGCATTTGTTAAACAAATAGCAGGGTGTCAATGTCAATACTCCTGGGTTCCACTGTCTGTACTTACAACGAGTGTTAGAGAGAGAGCATGGGCAAGCTGATGTATTTTATTAGTACTATGGATATATTCCAGGGCTGTCTTTAAATCCTCCTATGCCTTGACCTTCACTGCTTTGTCACAGTAAGGTTTATGAGTGTCCTGGCGAAGATATGGACACTCCACTCACATTGACCCATAGATCTTTTTATCTGTTGACCACTAATCTGCCATTGTGTTGTAGATGTACACTGGACATAAGCATTACACCTAATGCTCTGAACGAACTAATTTCTGACTCAGAAACTGGGAGTTGGACCATACAGTAGCTAAAAGAAGGAAAATGAAGATGAAACACTAAAATGATCATAGCTTGTGAGTGAACAGATGGTTCAGTCTGGAAGAATCATATTGCAAAATATCATGTACTTTTGTCTTACGTTATACAACTCCTCACTGCCTCAACTGCAAATAACAGACTATAACACCAACATGCCCCTTCTGCTTTTTGCAGGGGGAAACTGAAATACATACACATAGAGGTATGATTTACATAAAACCTACATAATAATGTCTAGGTGTATATTCATGATTTCATGATGTCAGAGGTATTGAACCAGCTAATCCATTGAACCAGTTTCTGAACTTCCAGATATTCAGGGATTTAGTAATGTTAAAAATACATAAAATAAAATTGTTGAAAGCATAACTTAAAAGCTATGAAACCAAAATTAAACAAACAAAACAATTATCCACTGGGCAGTGTTGTAAAAGTTGTAAAAGCATTATAAAATGAGTGACTGTATGGAAAATCTTTACCTGTTGATCTCGCCTCTCTTTCAGCATATGATTACCTGCTACTTCATCACTACCTTCATTAGAATACATCAGAATACCCTGAACAACACTGTTGCAGCACAAACGGTGCACTTCTGATCTTTGTAAATATGAAGTTGTTTTAAGGGCAACAGTTTATAATGCTGGGGCTTTTTAATGACAACAAGTGGAATGCATGAATATACAAATAAGCTGTAGTTATAGGTTTTTATTTGCTAAATGATTGAGAAAGTAAGCTTTATTCCATATGGCACGGGCATGTTGTAGATTAATTTCAGAAACAATGTTTCAGTGACAAAAAAACAGGATATACAGACCCACACAGTTTTCCCAGGCCAAGACAAAATGTTGATCAAATGCCAAACTGAAACTCCAGCCGGACAAATGAGATAATTAATGCTCAACCCACACAAAGAACTAGTGATGTCAATAGTGGTAAAGAGACTAATTCTAAATGAACTACAGTATATTCCTTAACTACAGAACAATGGACTGTCCTTCTTCTGGGCTTGACCTCACACGAGACTAACACCTGCACATCTGCAACAAAGTTAATGGGATTTGTGTGTGCGTTTTCTGCTCAAATAATTAGTTTAACTTATGGACCAGCTACATTAAACTTCAGCTCCAGTCTAACTTTTATACCTAATATGAAAACAATACTAATAATCATGAAATTATATATATATATATATATAATAACATGAAAAGTTAATGATGCACTGGATTGTTTCCTTTCTCTCTCTCTCTTTTATGTTTTTTATACATGCAACATTTTCTGTTGAATAAATTAGAACTGGATAACTATATCTCTCAAAAAGATGGGGAAAGTATCTCTCCAAAGGGAATTTAGGTTGTGTACTCTTTAAAGGTAAATTCCTGATATTCTGGACAACAGCATTGATGGAAGTTTATGGAGGAACTGTACACCTATGACATTAATAATGCACAATGCTGCAAAGCTTGTAGTGTAAGTCATTCAAAGAACACTGAAACCATTCAATGGCCTACTCACACTCCTGACCTCAATCCCATTGAACGCCTCTGAAATCAACTTTAGCAGTGAACTGCAGAGACCAAGTTCCACTAAGTCAGCTAGAAACTGGCATACAGGAGAAATTCAACAGAATGGACTTATTGATGAACAACAGACAACAGAATGGAGCTGATTAGTTAGGGGGAAGTACATTTGTGTCACACAGGCCCATTGATGAAACAGTTGTAATAGGAAGGTAAATAATATAAGCAAAAATAACAAAGTCATGAAGAAAACACAATATGATATGAATACAAAAAATACCTAAAATTAAAATCGGGCAGGAGGTGCACAACAAGGCCAAAGGTTACTGCATGACCTACTGTTCACGCACTACACAAATGGGAAGTTAGGATTAATGGTTACAACTTAACATAATTCACCAAAATTTGTGAATTGAAAAAGTGTCTGTTTCTGCCTCATCCTGGGAGTCATATTCAGCAAATCCAAAATATAACATTTAAAACGAATGAATCTAATATCGTACTTCATCAAAACCCTGCTAAGTATAAATACTGAAGTATATCACTAGTCTAGTTCTAGTTTAGCAAACCTGCTCAGCAGTTTCATTCTGAAAGTACAGACTTCTAATGAAATCTATTGCGTATTTAGGCTCTGCTGTGATATTTAGACTGAAGGAACCTAATCTGCTTTCCTGATGTTGGTCAATAATTGGAGGGAAAAAGTTACCAGACGTGTGCAACACTTTTAAGATCGATAAGTGAATTATTATTTATAATACAAAGTGAGCACGGCAAGTAATCTTATCATTTGTCATTAGCAATCAATTAAGATGAGCTGATGAATTACAATCATTAATGCATGCTAGGCTTCTCCAGGACACACATGAGTTATCTGAAGGCAGTGATGAAAGGTTTATATATTGTTTGAAGGAGCATTACTAAACAATTTGCTGATTAGAAACATCTGTTGATCCATGACTGAAACAGTGCATAATGACATGTAGTGTATAGAAAGGGGGAAACAAACTCTTTATTTATAAAATAACTATTACATATAACATTTGGATGCTAATTATTAAATATAAAATCATTTAACTTTTTGTGTTGATTTTTTTTTTTTTTCATTTCTGTTTTGTCTGGTGTTACCAAGGGAAAAAACTACAACTATAACAAAGTCCTCCATTTGTGGGAATAATCTAAGGAATATGTGACATTGTACTGTGGCAACAGATCACTCTACTTTTGTCCTTTCCTATGTAGCTACCCTGTCTTTTAAGTAATTCTCCACTTATTCTCCATGTTCAAAAGTTTTAAAAACACCTTTTCATTTTTAAGATTTGTGATCCCCAAACTACTGCACTGTCAGAGAATAAAGACCATTAGCTCACTTTTTTGTTTATTGATAAATGGCTCTGTGGATATTAGTTAACATCAGATTTTTTATGTGATACAAGCTATGGCTTATTATAGTATCGCCACAGTATAATTTCTGCCATTAAGAACAATATTTAAATTCCATATCATTCCATCAAAATGATACCGGTTTGATTGAAAGAGTACTTTACAGTTCAAGAAAACATGATTAAGCCTTCAAGGGCTAAAAACATGACCCATGTGGTCTTTAGCTTCAAATTTAAGCAACATTCTTGAGCATTTTTCTTTCAAGGAACACAATAAACACTACTAACAAACTGCTGAGCTATAACAGCTATATTTAGCAAAACCACACAAGGTATTATATAAAACCTTCACGAACCATTCCTATGTCATAATTACACCTTGATTCCAGACCAACAAGCCATTGTAAAACATAATAAAAAATATAATTAAGCATGGGTTTTGAGTACCAATGGGATCCAAAAGCATGTGTTTAATCGAAGTTAAGCCACGTCACAGGCCTCTTGTGAAATGAAAATGGAAAATACTTTCTTTTGTGGAACGTAAAATTGTAGGAAAATCTACTTTTCCCTTAAAAAGTATTTTATGGAGAAAAAAATGATCTGGAACAATAAAAAATGTAACCTTACTCTGCATGTGTTTACTTATTTATTTATTTTTGAATTACTTTGGGTTTCCAAATAAAGGACTCACATTTTTTTTTTCTTCTTGGTTTTGAATGGCAAGGACAATATCTTATATTTTACAAGAGTGGTTACGTGCTTCAGAATGAAGTCTTTAGGATCTCACTCCATTGTTACCACGTCGATTTCTGTTAACTCCGCCAGCTACCTACAATCAATCAAAAATCTGATGTTTTTTAAATGTTCCCCGACTCTTGCTCTGTTCTCATGGGCATCTGTCCCCTGAGAGCATTGACCACCTGCTTGGTGAGAGGCCTGCACCACCCAACAACCCAAACTGTCCCTCTGGCCAACAAACAAGGCCTTAACCTCGAAACACATAACAGTAACATCAGTGCTTCATAACAACTTGCTCTTTAGTTTTCCCTGTACTGCTCCAATACATTGAGACATCCAAAGCCTTATTTCAAATATGTTATCCTCTGTATATTTGAACATCACTACCAAAATAAAACCGAAATGAAGACCAACCCAAGCAATTTTTTTAAGGCTTCTTTCTAACATCCATTTCAATTAAGACTTAAAATTGTTCACCCCAGAAAGTTGTTTCACTCCCCTTCCCTTCAAAAGCCATATGCATAAAACCATCTTGCTATGTTAACATCTGCATTTCCTAAGGAACAAAAAAGTGGAGAGATGCCACATTTAACAAAAGTAAATTAAAAGCTTCAGATTTGTATTTGATATAAATTTAACCTTTAAACAACAGGGGTGGTATATTACATGATTTAACATATATGTATGTGTATTTATAATATGGGTCTACATCTATGAGGTGGCTTGCCATTTTTAAACCTTTAAACTTAAACAAATGATGGAACAACAATACTTGACACATTCTTTAAAGAAAACATGATGAAGCAAATTCGATTTGATGTCTAATGTGTGACAGGAATCATGAAATCCCTATTATTTTGGTAAAAAACTATTTATATTTAATTTCAAATATTAGCTTTGAATGTTGATAAAACTACATGTTAAAATGCCTGCTGATTACTATTCCTTCCTGTTTGCAGTTCAGCCATAACAAAAGACATCTTATTCGTCCCTGGAGAACATCTCTAGTAATAACTCCCATTCCCAGTTAGGTTCAATGTGAAGTAATTATACTACCAAGCTGTCAGAACTTCCTTATCTGCATAGTAATTAGCCCACATGTGATACTAGTCTGTGAAATTAATAAGAGCCAAACCTGACAACATTTAAATGGAAAACATCCTGCATGGAAAGAACTGTAAGCTTCCTCTAACACTGCCTCTCCTACTATGAATTGGGAGGATCTTTGCTTTTCCTTATGTTTGTTATTGTTCATAAAAGCAATGTTTTTTGTTTTTTGTTCTCCTCAGTGAAACAAAATGGCACAGGAAAATGCAGAGGTGAGCACTACAACACCATACAGCTATGCCAATTCTATTGTCCATGGGAAACTGCTGCAGCAAATGCCATTAAACGTGACTAGGTGCATAAATATTCTTGTAATGCTCCAAAGGTTAGGAGTAGAAACACTAATCATCAAATCAGCAGCTGTTTGCTCCCAGCCTCGACATCAATTGTCAGCTGCTGTCGACTAACTACTGGGGGCCGCAGCCAAATGGCAGAGATGAGAGAGAGCCAGAGCAGCGCCATGATCCTGAGCAGCAAAAAGAAAAACAATCACCTAATGGGCATTTAAAACCTCTTTCAAACACACACCACTCTCAACCCTAATCAGACTCCTGAAATCCCTGCATCGCATTGCTAGAGAGCAGAATTAGGAGACGGTGTCCTAGATGTGCCCTGTACTATCTAATGGATGCCTCTGTGTTTCGCTCCTCCGTCTGTATCAAGGGAGCAGGTTTTCTTTTCCAAAAAGAGCAGCAGTGTATCAGAATAAATCAACATCAGCAGTGCAAGCCCGGGCGATGCAGCGATTGTTCGAAAGGCTGCTGCAGAGACCCGGCTCGAGCTGTACCGTCTCTCGGCTCAGACCTGCAGAGCATTCAACGCCTTCTGTCAGGAAGCTTTGTGAGCATGTTGTACGTGTACGAGGAGATCTGGATTTCCACATTAGGGCTTCAAGAGCATTTTAATACTTCAGACGCTGTAGAAGAATGTAATGTGGCCCTGATGCGTCCCTATATTTTTAAAAGACAATTAATCTTTATTTGCGTATCAGAAATACAAAGTGCACCCAGAATGCACTTAATCCTTCACCATTGTTTAGCTTTTATTACGCATGCTCAAACTCCACTTACACAGGACCAAAAACAAGTGTTTATTTCCTCTCCTGCCTCAGGAAGCTTAATCCTTTCCTGTTGTGTGCTTTCTAAGGTGCAATGTTTGTAATGCTGTAGTGCTGAGGTGTGGATTCGGTGGTAGAATCAAGTTTCAGAGAAAAAGAAGTAGGTGGTTATACAAGCCCACGTGTTACCTTCTGATCATTGTTCATGCATTCTTTGAAAAGGTGTTACACACAAAGGAGGGTGCCTAAAAGGAAACTGAGGTCACTTTTGTATATATATAAATCAGGCAACTATTTTGTTTGACTTGCAAACAATGGCCAACCTTTCTTTCCTGTGAAGCGGTACATGTCCCCCAACATATGTCATGTGAGAAATTAGGAAAATAGATCTCACATCATTATACATGGCCCACACTTGAATAACAAAAATGGATCTACGAACCTCCAAGGGGTATGAAAGTCAGCAGGGTGTCAAACCAGATGTTTGACAATTCTCATTTAGAAAGACTTTCTTTAACACTTTTGACCTTCTCTTCCCTTAAACACAACAGATCACCATCAGCTAACAGGGTTTTCTGTTGCTTGTTTAATATTATTTACATATATGTGTACAATATACAGTATCAATATATGTGAGGGCCCAAATAGATGCGTTTTGCTTTTTTCCTAGACAAAGCTACATTTCGACCTTCAAACAATGCAATGTCTTGAGTATTGTTTTTAGGTTATGTTCTCTTCAGAAGCAACATTTTACCATCTAGGTTTCCACTTCCGTAGAGTACGTGTCCTAAATTTACCGAAACATCCTCCCTACGAAAACACAGAGGCCTTGAGCGAATAAAAAACTAACAAACTTTATCTGATAGAATTCATATTGACTTTCTTTGGGCCACATTTGAGTTATTGTATACCATAAAAGTAAAAAGAGGGAAAACAAAGAAGAGAGAAGGGGATTGTAATAAATCACAGCTATATCATTTGAGGGTGTTAATGTATTTCAAATGATCCTCAAATGATTTTCAGTCATCTTTTCTATCATCTTAACTTAAGGAAATCCTCTGAATATTGTATTGCCTGAAAGTCATTTCAAATGGATTTGTTATATATTGATTGAACTGTCCAAATCATATCTTCAGAAAACTGTGAAATAGCCTAGATCCCAGATTCCCAAGTCTTAGTTAAGCCATTATGCATGCTTTAGACTTAGCTAATGTAAGATACAGCACATATTCTAGGGCAAACAAAGAAAAAACATAACCTTTAATTGTGCTACACAAACAAATTGCCGATGACTATAAATAGCAACATGTGAAAATCAGTTTATTTCCACTTGGTTCTTAAAACACAGGAGCTAAAGACTGATGTCACAAGTCCCTGGAGTCATGAGTTTGAATTTCAGCTGTGACCTACATTCAAACCTCACGACAAGGGCACTTTGGGGTTTTGTTTCTCTACCATATTTACAGAAACAAGCTGCAATCATTTACTATGATGTATTTCAACAAGCCTGTACATTTTCTATACTCTTCGTCTATGCTGACCTACCTACAGAAGATTTCTTATTATCCCAATATCTTGTCTGCTAAGCAAGACGTTTTGTTACATTTTGCTTTTACTTTCTATTGTCATGTTTTGTTTTTTGGTGTTTTTCTTATTCACCAGCAGAATACAGAACAAATCAAACGATACATAAATCCAACAAATAATAATAATAATAATAATAATAATAATAATAATAATAAAGGGGCAACCATTACATAGCTATTATAATTAAACATTTTAGCAATGCGTTAATGAAGCTTAAAGTAGGGGACACAGACACAGCTTGGCCTCACTGGACACTTTCTATGTTGGGGTCACCAGGGACAATCCCCACCCGCCTCCTCACCTCAGAAAATGAAACGGCCAGGGCAACATACCTAATGTTTATGAGTAAAGCTGGCAAATGTAGGTAACACGCCAGCAATCTGTGCATGACTCCCATTGTGGTTGAACCAAATGAAAAATACTGTGGACACAATGTTCTCTTGGTCTGCTGCTATAAAGGAGAGGGAATTAACTGAATGGAATTGAGGTTGCTTTTCCATTCTGGACTCTAGCCCCATGTCATAAAAGATAATGGGTCTTCTAGGAAAAGAAAAGGGTAATACAAACAAATACTGCAAAAACCTAATTTTTGGTATAATTAATCATCACCGAGTTCCATGGTCACCAAAAATGCAGACAAAAATGAGAGGTTGAGTGCAACAGACTGCAGTGCAAGACTCTCCTAGGATGGTGTGAAAGGAAAACCGTGGCCTGCAGTGACACCTGGCTGATAAGTCTGACACACTTGTTATCTCGGGGTGAAGGATCAAGTAAACTCCAGCTATATTATGAAACTGTTGTGCTTAAGTCCTGGCCACCTCGTCTCGAAGGCACAGGGACCAATTGAGTAAAAATGATTAATATAAATGCCTTGCACTGCTCAGCACTGACCTTTAAAGCAGCTAGTGACATGTGTTAGGTCTAATTTGAGAAATGGTTTCTATTATTCTCAGAATATAAGTATAGGAAATTACAAATTATAGCAAAGCGTTATTTGAAGAAGCTCTGAAAAGGCAGTGGCTCTTAAAAATACAAAATATTCTTAACAGACACTTTTATTAAATTATTTGTATGAACTGCTATATGTTTTTCACATTGCTCAAAGAGTATAAGGTGCGTGCATCCATTTTATATCCTCATACCACATACATTTAGTATTTGTTTCTGATTTTGAAGTACACATTTCCTCAGAGGTATTTAGTTTTGGCACTTGTTACATAGCACTACCTAATGAGGCTTATATGGTGGTAGCAATACTACCAGTGTTAATGAAAACATGTGAAGCAGGTAAATTGAATTGAATTGAATATCAAGAGTTTCAGAATGGAGTTGAAATATAGTTGCTCATATTTCTAATTTGGTCAGTACTTAATTGTCAGTGCTGTTATAATCAATTTTGTTACACATTCTGAATGCAATAATTCGGTATAACATGCTTTGTGAACTCCACCTGTTCAACTGAAGGACCCCTGCTATTTCCTACCAAAGCATCCTTACTGGCCTTTCTGAAAGGTCAGATGAGAGTCCTTTATTTGAAAAATACCAAAAGACACTATGACCCCATTCACACTTGAAATTTGAGTGGGCCCAAGGCCACCTTATCTTATACGTGAATGCTCCAAAAATGAAAGTGAGGCCCAGGGCCGACAGCCTCTAATGACATTTCAGGGTTTCATAGGTTTGCAATATCATTGGTAAAATGAGGAACGAGGCCTTTAACAGAAAATCATGGTTCATATAGCATGATACTGGAGAAAGGACAACATATCAATAATAAAATGCTCATCTTTCAAGTGACACACAGCTATATATTAGAGACGTAGCAGCACAGAGGTTCTCTTTTTCGTTGTTTGTTTTATTAACATGTATGTATGTTTTATTTTATTGTTTTAACTCCTGTAAAATCTCCTAATAAGAGTTTGATTGAGTAAAAATGTTATCTGCCACAAACACACCCTTTGACTATGGTGTAATCTACTGGGAACACTGAACTGTATTATTCTGTGTCATGGTATGAATTCCAAACTAAAATGGACAGCTTTGTTAATTATTTGTTTTATCATAGATATATCTAGGTGCATGGTGCCAAATTATATTAAGAAAAGCATGGATTTCCAATACCAATTACCAATTTCATGATTTATTCTTCAGACAGTTTATGTTAAAGGCCTCTTTTATCTTACCATTCCGTTTATTCCAATCTTGATTATCTCTTTACTTGTGTGTTTAAATGATTTATGTCTGTATTCTATATTAAACGTTAATGTCGCTGCAGGGAGATAGAAACGCCAGGCTTGACTAAGCTGATATTTGAATGGTTCTGCAGCAGTAGGACTGGAATAGACAAAACTAACACTTTGGAACAACTACAACCATAAGATAATGAGAAGGCAAGAATTAACCAGAGACACAGACAGCAATTAAAGATATGGGTTATGAAGAGGTAATGCTTTCTAAGCCAACAGAACTATTTGTAAGTATAAACATATGTAGTATGATGGCTTAAAATTAAAGCATTAATCCTAAGAAGTAAAATAATGAATTGAAAGAAGACTGAATATATAAATACTTACAATTATAATGTAAAACACAAATATAGCAAGAGTGCATTCTAGCCATGTTTTTGGCCCAGAACCCCCGATCATATTGTCTAGTGATGAGAATCTCAAAAAATGTAATAACCAATAAAACCAATCCAGAGGACAGTGCAGGCCCCAATGGTTTTCCGATTTAAGTGCACGATTTAGAAATAAATAATGGTTAATGAACCTAACCAATAACGAAATGAAAGAAAACGGTTTTCAGTGAAATGTTTTCATACAATATTATCATATAAATAATCCCTCTCTACATCTCTCTCTCATCTATCTATTTTCACATACACACAAGCTTTTCTTTCTTTACAGAAAATATGTTTATTTCAAGTTAGGAGGAAGATGTTATCTTCAAATGCTTGATTTAATATTTCATGACTATGATCCAGAGAGTATGCAGTGTAACTCTGGCTGCTTGTACCACTCAACGTTCACTGAATGCTCAATGCAGACAAGCAAAACTACAGCACAATGAGAGATGAGGCCTGCCTCTAAAAGAAAAGCTCTTAGGTTTCTCCTTACTTTATGCAAATTCAATTATCTCCAGTGACTGAGAATGGGGCTGCTGTTTTGCAGACAAAATATTTTAAGACTTAAAAATGTCAAACAAATAACTCACATGCACTGTTCCAGCAAAGCTGCAAAAGAAAAAACATAAAATCCTTGCCACTTCGTGATGAAGCTGAGGATTTGATCAACATGCTTCTACATGTGATAGATTATGCTCATGATTAATATTGCTGAATAAGTCAATTGGGAAAGTGCAATTATGTTCTCCTCAAGTCAGATTTGGGATAACTCAGTTAGGCTGCAAAATTGACAATGTCTTAACAATGCTGCATTGTGACACAGAAATGGTTGTATTCATAGAAGTAATGTAACTTTAAAAGAACAAGGCAGGTATGTCTTTCAATATCATCAATATCAACATACACAGACATATTTCACATATATATATATATATATATATATATATATATATATATATATATATATATATATATATATATATACACACACACAAACACACACACACAAAACATCACATTAACTGTTTTTTCTTCTTTTTAATAATCCAAAATATTTACACAGCCTATTCCAGTTCAGTGGAATAGGGGAAAGAAAAGGTGAACTCTCTCTCTTCCTCTTCCTCTGATAAACACACAAGATTGATAGCTAATGTCTTTTGCTTTCCACAATTTACCGTTGACCTACCATGACCCTTTTTTTTGGTTCACATGGAAATATAAGATCTGAATCGAGAGTATGGAAGACATTTTATTTTCTCTTTGGAGCATGTACTCTGATTACCTTTCAACATGATAGAGGACCCAATTAGATATTTTATATTAACTAACAAGACTAAAAAAGCACCAAATCTGTAATGTAGGCATTGTAATGTGTGTTTTGTGAACAGTAAAATGACTTGTCACATATCTCAGTTATCGTACGTCACAAGGGTATAGTACAAGGTATTTAAAGAGATTGATCTATTTTAATATTGAAACAATGCTAAATGTTGATAATTGTACATGTATTTAAATAGTTATGTACTATACAGTCCCTTTTTAAAATGACTTTTTATATATTTTTTTGCATTTGTAATATACACTTTTCCTTTATGTGGGGAAATTCTGGAAACATCTTGTATTTTTTTTTTTTTTTTTTTTTTTTTTTACCAGGGAAGCCATATACCATTTGTAAAACTTTCTTTGCAGTCTGTAGTCTGGAAGGTACAATACATTGTCTTACAAAAGCCTGCTCGCTCAAACATCTGCCACACTTAACCCCCGGAGTGCTGATTTTGTTTCATGATTGGGTATAGCTACTCATCCAATGACATTATGCAATTTTAACATGATCTCAGAATCCTCAAAAAAACAAACAAAACTATATATATATATATTGAATGTAACCCCATGCCCCTCTAGAAAATTAAATACAATTACAGATCCAAAGTATAAAAGAAAGCTATCAGTCCTTTCATAAAAATGTGCAATTCATTACATTCTGTTAAATGTTATATAAATTAAATTCATACATGCATACAAATGTACATGAAGAAAGGCAAAGATAAGCCCAAAAAAGAGGTCAGGTCTGTCTGGATCTCCTGAATCCATTCTGTCTATGGTGTTCACAATGTGTTATGGTTTTGATGTATGGGAAGGCTGTGGATTGTATTGATTTACCACAAAGTGGAACCCTTGCTTATCGGCATGTTAGCATCAGCAAGCTAGGGCGGGGGGGGGCTGGAGTCCCTCACAAACCACAGGCAGAAAACCATCTGTCCTGTGAAGGGGTTAATCCCTCCAGACAATCTACAATAAAGTCTGTAATTTCCAGCAATTTCCAGCCTACATATTCCCCCAATTCAGGTTAATTCTTCACTCCCACGGGTTGAGACTCAGCCTCCCTCTGGCCCCATCGATGTGGTGAACCTGTTTTGTGCAGGAACAGGGCAGAGTTGTGACAGACCAAGTGTGCTCGCCGTGCAGCGCTCATGAAGAGGGGGGGGGGGGCAACACAATGAAGCCCATCACAACAGGCCATCCTTTATAGCCTCCACTGTTCTCCATTTTCTACAGCTGAGCCTCAGCTTTATTCGTAAATGTTTCAGGGGAGGGGGGGTGGGACACAGGCAAAAAAGAAAACCACTACAGGCTACAAAACACAATTCAAAGCTTAATTATCCAGAAACCTTACAAAAATACTTTAAAGATGCTCGAGATTTTTTTTTCTTTCAGTAAAAGCTCCTTTACCAAAGGCAAGCAGGCAAAGAAAAAAAATGCTTTAAATCTTCCATTTAAAGAGAGCTGCAGAAACCCAGAAGCCAGAGGGAGGGAGGGGGGTAGGGGACAGGAGAGAGAGAGACAGAGAAAGAGAAAGAGAGAGAGAGAGAGAGAGAGAGAGAGAGAGAGAGAGAGAGAGAGAGAGAGAGAGAGAGAGAGAGAGAGAGAGCACGAGAGAGCATGCCGGCATCCTATACCTTTCCCAACAGGAGCCATCAAGCCATGGCTAAAGATAACGGCATCAAACCCAAGCAAACATGTCAACAGTCCACAGTGTTAGCGTGGCTGTTTAATTCATCACATCAAAAGGGAGTCCATTTAAAAACAACAGACACACAGCAATGCTTCACCATCACAGCTAAATACATCAATGTTCATCGTGCTATAGATCTGCATAAGCCTCATGCACCGATGCTTTCCGTTTAATGTACAGTGTTTTTTTTTTGTTTTTGTTTTTTTTCTCCTTTCTTTTCACCCACATGAAATCCCGGAAGCCAAGCATTATCACAGAATGAAAACCCTCCAAAAAACGAGCAATAACATGAATAAATACCTCAGGAATATGCGTCTTCTACCTTTATTCCTGCAGGAAATCCCAAATGTGATAGAGTACAGCAGGTTTCATATAGAAGAATTATTCTCCCGTTTTGTAGACCAGCCCCCCGCCTCATCCACTTGCATCTGATCAAGCACTTACTGGCAGCTGCCTTTTTCTATTTTTTTTTATTTTTTTTTATCAAAGTCCACAAGCACAGCAAATTAGTCCTCCTGCCCAGCTTAGAAGCTAAGCCAATGTGAGCTATTCACACTCAAGCTCTTGTCTGAAGCGAATGTCTCCTGCCCCTCAGTCCCCCCGATGCACCCGCCCACCTCCACACAGACTCTCTCTCTCTCTCTCTCTCTCCCGTTTTCTCTCTCCATCTCTCTCTCGCTCTCTCTCTCTCCCACCCTCTCACACACACAGGCACACGCACGCAGACGTACACACATGATAAACAAGGCGCTCGCATCACCCTCTTGCAGGTCATGTGACCCTGGCAATCAACACTCCAAAAGCAAATGATGGGCCTCTGCAGGATTAGGCCTCAATGAGATTTAGAGATAAAGCTGGCTGGACAGGACCTGCATGCATATAGGTTCATTGTTTTAATTTAACCCTGTATGTGTAGTACACAGAGGAAACAGGAAACCAACACATTAATTACACTGTTGGCATTGTAAGGTCCTTGCAAGTGTAATGGTGTGGTTTCTGAAACTGTTACACAATATAACAACTACAGAAAAAATAAAAAATAAAAGAAACAAAATTCCAATATTTTATAACAGGTTTGATAGTGTTTTTTATACATAAACAAAACATTTCTCTAATTGTTAATGGTGCAGTCCTTTTACCAGTTTTCAATTTCTAAGAGAGGGAAAAATGATCAATTGTCTTTCTAAGAAAATATGTATTTTAATGGTGTAAATAAAACTTCCTTTACTTCCAACCATGATTTAATAAAAATGCTAAACAAGGCCTTTAGGTGTCATCAGCTGCAACCAATTTCTAAATCATCAATGCGTTGATGGGAGTATTTCAGGAGGACTGCTTGCTTCTCAAATTTTAGAAAATGTAGGCTTTAGAATTTAGAACTAAAATAGTTTTTAGGTTTAAAAAGAGTCCCCTTAATGTATATGAACGACATGTTAAAAATAAATAAATATTAATTATATGTAGGCCTATTTTGGGAAATGTGCTTGGATTAGACAGAAGGAAGAATTCTCTGTCAAAACAAATACAAATAAAAAACATTGTCATCATCAAGTACTCCAACTGTAATTTGCAATTGACAGGTTGATAGAACACTCAATAAAAAGATGCCCACACTGCAAGCCAAAGAGTGGCTTAAAAACCACTACAGAGACGTGGCATGCAAAAAATCTATACCCATTATTGATTAAAAAAACAGGCAAAAAGTGCAGGAAAGTGCCATGTGCCGTGCAAAGAACTCGACCACCTGACCAATCCTCAATGTTGGCAGGTTGACCAACATCTTTATTTGGTGCAGACCATAGGTGTCTGCGGCAATTTTTTTTATCTAGACAATTTCTGTAATCTGTAATGCAACTAACACAACAGATTTTACAATTTACGTATTCAAACGGAAGTGGTATTCTTAAAGCACCATTGCCTCACTTTTCAAAAACACATGTTGATCAAATATGATGGCTTCAGTTTAATTATTTTATTTACAAAAGATGTATTCTTCACAATATTGGTGGAAAGGCATAATAAACTATGATAATTAACCATTATATGTCCAGCTGGAGAAAATTATTAAAATATTCAAACAGAAGCGGACATCTTTTCCGAGGACAAATTAAAAGTGATGCGTATCAAACACATTAAAAACAATTGAACACATTTGGTCTTCTCTGTGGAGCTTCCAGTTGTGTTGTTAAGACCAAGTAGGATATACTGTGGCACTATGACTTCCTATTTTTTCGAAACAGATCAAAGTCTAATGCACAATTAGCAACAGTTCAATGCCAAGCGCTTTTCACAACTGGGACTTGGCATTCTCAACTTACAAAGTGAAAGACAACAGAGCCCAAGGAGTGAATGAAGCTGTATGGTGAGAAGAAGGTTGTTTCCAATTTGCTTCAACTTAAAACGTGGCAGCATTCAAAGGCTCTGTATGGGTGGTGAAAACCTAAAGCCTATGTATTAATGCAGCTTACAGCTGCATCAATTTATACTGATATTACATTATACCTTACATAAAAAAAAAACAGTCTACAAAATAGTACATCATAGATATCAAGAAATAGATATCAAGGTATCATTTTAGTCAGTAATAATTTCTGTTCCTTTATTGCATTTTCAGTTTTCTTCAAATCAAGCAAAGGTTTGCAGTCCCTGAAGGGGCAAAGAAGGTCCACATCTAGAGAGGACAGACAACATACTTGATAGGAGGTATGATTGATTTTTCAAGGCAGTCATGTCCTTGTCACCTCTATATGAGCTTTGGTTCTTGCATTGGAAACAATTCAATTAATTTTCACTTTTGAGCCCATAACATGTCGCACACAAAAAATAAAAAAGATCAGGTTTGATTATCAATGTATTTTCCCAAGAAGAGGACTGGATTTTGGCCTTATTCACTGATGATGTACTGCTTTCTTATGTATTGGTTTCCCTGTAGTGTTCGGGTTGTACTTTCTTGCATGTAATTCTTAACAATTCATCTTGGTATTCTTCTACCAGGCTTGTATGATACTGGGATCTCAAACCTTTCTATCACAGTTCTTTAATCTTATGCACTAAACTTAATAAGGTTACTTTTCCCAGGAATATCTTTGCTTGAAAATAATTTGTTCTAGTTTACCACTATACAACAATTAATTGGAGAATTAGTGTTTCGACAGCAGAGGTAAAAACCTTGTAACTGTTTGAGTATAGGTGTTCATAAAATATTACATATAAGGTGTTATATCTATAGCTATAGCTATAGCTTATCGTGATGCTGTATTTTCTTTAAATGTAACAGTTTAGACCGCACTGTGTTATAAAATGGGCACAACCTGAACATTTTATAATTTCTCCCATTACAGACACTGCCTGTATCACTCCTTATCCAAACGAATCCTGAACTTTGACCGTCAGGATATAAACATGTATCGCACATTATCTTCACTCAGACACATTCATTATTTTCTTATGAATTCTCAGACCAGTCCACAAAGGCCAAAGACTCCACCGTGTCTCATATGACAGGCTGACTGATAAATAGAAAATCAGCAAGCAATTTTGAGGGGGCAGGATGACATAGGTATTAACTGAATCATGTAGAATACCATTGAGAAAAAAGATGAACAATTTTAAACTGTTCTCGTTTCGATGCCAGAATTGGAACTTCTCAAGACTGGCACATGACGTTCAGTCTCATTTGGTTATTGTTAGAGCTGCAGGATTGGCCTATGGTGAAACACTATTACCAGTACAGTACTTAATCTGAGCTTTTTTACTTTTTTGTGGCAGATGCAAATAAAGATGATGAGATTTAATGGATGTGGTATATTGAATCAGTATTTTATTATTCATATATGTATACAAAGATGTGCAATATACTTAGTAATATTAAAATAAATTGGAGTGAACAACCACTAATCTGAATTCCATTTTTGGTGACCAATGATTTCTTTGAAATTATATAAACAATAATCTCTTAACTTTACTAGAAGATACATATAAAGTATTAGAAATGCTTCTTTAAAAGTAAACTGCAATCTGCCAGACCTCATACAATACTGAGAACAATCTAACATACTGGCTACATATCAAGTGGTAACAACAGACACAGCAACTGGCTAGTCTTGGTGACTAATCACTGTGCTCAGCTGTTCTAGATAGACTGGCAATTCAATGAAGATGGAAGTTTTACTTGTCCTGCCAGCAAGGCAATTCAAACACCTTTCTGTTCCGAGACAAAATAAATAACTTTCGCAGCAGCCAGAGATTTGCAGTTAGCTGTCCATGAATGTGACCTACTGCTGTCAGTCTGATATACAGTATATACATCAGGCAAACAAATTCCATTCAAGCATGGGCCAAGACACTGAACTAAATATCGCTGTTAGTCGGAGCGAATGTGCAACAAACATGTAATAAGGGCAAACTAGACTGAAAACTTATGCATAGTGAATTTGCTACTTCAACATATTCAGATCAGTCAAATGGCAGATGTAGACCTTTTGCAGAACAAACATGGGATATATTGTATTTCCATACACTTGACAAAGCCGTTTATGAGAACATTTTACATATATTAGATAATATTTACAGATAAAGATCTAAATAAGAATATAGGTACAGATTTTTGAAGTTGCTGGTTTATGTTCAACAGAGATAAAAGATATTTGAATTAAGTACAAGGGAAAATGTTTTCCCAGTGAGTGTCCAAACATAATTTTAAGTCAGTTTTTTAAATATTTCTGCCGAAGTAATGTATAATCAGGAATCCTTAAACGTTGGTCAAAATTTTGTAAAAACAGTGTATGCATCAAACAGCCACACAGTTGTAAGGAGGTGTATTGACTCTTATGAAACCATTCAACACAAAATGCACAAAATATGTATGTAAAGACATTGAATGTGTGATGTGTTTTGTTTCTTGATCATGCTAATGTAATCTTCATTGTTCTAACTGTGCCCATATCAGGATATACAGAACATGGAAATTCAGAGAGACTGTATGTTTGTGCATCTAACTATGATTCTGACTGATTCACACACTCTCTAAAGTCAAAGCTTGAAGGGGTCCGCCTGAATAACTTAATGAGAATCCTATTACAATGATTCTCTTCTGAACACATTAAAATGAACCAATAAACACGACACAAAGGAATTAAATACATACAATAGTATACAATAATTACATAATACAGTTTTTCCAGTGACAAAGCACTTTCCTTTTTTGTTTTCTTCAAGTTATTAATGAGATTTTTAACCTTAGTAGGGATGTATCTTTGGCCTTTTTTGCATTTGTTGAATAAACACAGAGAAAATGCAGTTAATTTAGTTACGCTGTTGGATGTATCTCAAAGAGGAGAGGGAGGACAAAATATAGCACACTGAGTTCTCAATACCGCCTTTTTAATAATTTCCCAAAGTAGAAAACAGCACTGCAATTAAAGTGGTGTTCAACTGCAGTTTTATTTTAGAAGTCGACCTATTTTCTGGAGGAAAGAAAAAAAAACAGGTCCAGATAAGGATTTAAAGGTCCACAAATCTTGAGTTCTTAAAAGACCAGGAAAGCTACTTTCTGTAACAAAAGCTACCAGTCACATTGCAAATACCCAGTCACCCAAACTCTGAGGCAAGTGAAAGTATTTCCAATGAGATGTAGATAAAATTAGATTACAATTCTGCCAAATTAATTAACATTGCTTTGGATTTTTCACCCCCATGTCCCCTCTTCCCTCTGGTGTTTATATCCTTACCAGTTAAGCCAGTAATGATGCATGACTGGCAACAGTGGTTTTCGAGATACCTTGTTTAATTAATCAGCCATTAATGACAGAGCTTCAACAAAGATGCTGCCTAACTCCACAGCAAATACTCCAGAGCGTGATAATTGAGTTTCATTCTGTCCCCTGTTAAGATCAGCAATTATTCACCATTTTAGTAAATGGAAGAATGAGACACCCATATCTCATTATTCAGGTATTTGAATTATATTAAGAATCCCATTTTCAAACCAGACTAGCGCCGGCACAAACGCCACAGCCCTGAAGCTACTCAGCACCTGTCATATCACCATTAACATGCACTACAAAATCCCATTGTTTTCATCTGTCTTCTGTGTTTTTTTGTTTGTTTTTTTTCTCCTCTCTTTGCATAGCTACCTCGGTGTACCATTTTTTTTCTCCCCCCTCCTCCATTGAATAGAATCTGTCAGGAGCTTTCCTCTTTTCCCTTTGCTGCAACCCTGGCTATTTTCACAAGGAAATCAATAAAATAAGGTAAAATAAAATAAAATACTGGAGTACACTTTGTCATTACACTGTGGAATGTATTCATTAAAATTTTGCTCCCCAATTCCACGCTGCAATGCGGAGGGAGCACAATGCGAGTGCCACGCTTCCTCTGTGCATTTTATTAAAAAGACCTTTTGTTCTGATGGCATCTGGACCTCATCTCAGCCTATTTGTGGCTGATGACCCCCTTTACACCCTGCCCCCCCACCCACCCCCCCCAGTCTCCTAAACACACCCGTCTCCAGCTGAGTGAAAAAGAGGTCTGTGTACCAGTGGGCCTTGTATAATGCCTGCTGGATGAATTAGAGAGGGGAAAAAAACCTGAAAAAACAAAAAACACAACCACTAGCCATCTGTCCTTCTGGGCTGCATCTGACTGAACGTGTCTCCTCCCCACCCCCACCCCCATCTCTGTAGCCTCTGTAGCAAACCTTAAGTAAGTAAGGCTTTTACAATATCAACATCTAACTTGCTTTGCATATATTAAATGCATTTATGAAATGGTCTCACATCTAAAAAATGCTCACACTTGCCTGGATCTTCAGAAATGCAAGCCCAAAATGAAAGATTAATCCTCCCTTTGTGAGGTGCAAACAGAAAGTCGTCTTGAATAACGATCCCCAGCTCTGCAGTCGAGTGGAAAAAAAAAAAGAAAAAAAAAAAAAGCAGCAGCAGCAGCTACAGGAATCGTAAATGTGAGGGGAGTAAAGGGGCTTACTTATAGCAGGGCGGCTGCCACTCAACAAAAGATTGGAAGTTAAAAAAAAAGGAAGAAAAAAGAAGAAGAAGAGGAGATTGGAGGTGGGTTGGAAGGGGGGTGGGGGGGGATCGCTGGTAGGAGCAGCTGATGGTGCGAAATAAGAAAATGCAGCAGACTGCCTTTTATGTCGCTGGTGACATTTCCAGCACATGACAACAATGCCCATCTGCACCGGAGCTGGCAATGTAAGAGATGAAAATGCCTTTGCAATAGCCATTTCCTGCAGGCGCTTCTAATGCAGGTCCTGGGATTATGAACAAGCACCTGTTTGAGTTGATGGTAGAGGGGGGGTGGGGAAGGAGGGGAGACAGTTACAAACCTACAATAAAAAAATAAAAAAAACACAGGCAGAGCTCTCAAAGATGTGTGGGGAGAAAAGAGAGCTCAGTGCTTATGAACTCTTCTGCCCAGAGGCCTTAGGAACAAGTCACACAAAATATCAACTTTCTCCTAGTCTGTTTTCTTGAAGTGTCTCATTTTTGCTGCTGTGTTCAATAGATTACTTTATTGTTGGGCTTATTTTGAGGCAACCATCTTGTTTCCCTCCCCCAGCACACAGCCACAACTGCTGC
Organism: Amia ocellicauda; assembly: GCF_036373705.1. Lineage (NCBI taxonomy): Eukaryota > Metazoa > Chordata > Actinopteri > Amiiformes > Amiidae > Amia > Amia ocellicauda. The sequence continues at coordinate 7,242,660 of NC_089852.1, forward strand.
TTCTTAAAGGAACAGTTCAGTTTGATTCAAACCCTAACATTCGCCATTTTATTTCACAAAAATATTCCTAAATAATGAATGTTAATATATAGACCCATAACCATTCTACAATAAAGTCAAAATGCCACAAATCTCAAATCTACGTTATTCATCTATATTTCCTTTCCAGAAGAAAAACATTTAAAGACTTAACCAACCCTGAAGCAGAGTAATAAGCAGCATGATTTTAAGAAGGGGCAAAATAAGAGCTTATATAAAACGTATCATGTATCTTTCTGCACCTTTGAACAATGAAACAAAATAATTTGGTTACAGAAATTGGGTTTTAAAACTCACTTTGCAACCAATTCTCATCATACCCCATTTGAAAATCATGCTGATAACGTCTCCTTTAGTTTGTGTCATATGTTTAAATGACTCAATTCAGTACACATGCCACTAACCACCTGGCAAGGTGACCCACTGGTCAAGCTATGAAAACATTCACTTGTTGAACAAAGGAGCAGCAGCTGCATAGCTAGGCCATAACTCCACACAGATCCACAAGCCTTGACATACCACAGAATTGAAGACGAATTTTCCTGTAATCAGCTGCAAAATTGTCTGGTTCAAAACACCAGGGTTACTAATTTTAAAAGATGCTCTATTTCTTGTTAGACTGACACCCAATAAATTCTACTACACTACATCAGAGACTTAACACACTTAAAAGAACCTACTTATTTTCCTGTAACTCAGTTCTCCATATTGCAGCTAAAAATAAGCTAAGCCTAGGCAACCAAATCTTAAATGTCAATTTCACACATTGTTGACCAACCTATCGGCTGATTATAAATTAAGAAAATGGTAATTTAGAACACATAGCTGTTTTCACTGTATAGAAGACAAGAAAAAAAAATCCTCAGTATAAGAGTGCATGATATTCCTTTTAAAACTACTGCCGTCATTCATAAACAAAAACTCCTACAAGGGCATTTATATGAGAGTTCAAAAGGGCTTACAGTGGTTCAGAGCAACACAGACTGGTATCACATTTCTTACATGGAGCTTAATGAATTCATTAGATAGTTTCAGCAAAAGCAGTGCTAAGGTATTGATTGATTCTTCAATATTCACACTGGGATGTTAAACACCATTTCACATCAGGTTGTGTTAAGGTGCAGAGCACGTAGTGCGAAGTATCCAGGCTAGAAACAAAGCCTCCGCTACGCTGCCACCTGCTGCGCTGCCCTTCCTCTGTCCAAATAATGGCTCCAATCAGCCAGCTGTAACAACAACAGAGGCACGTGACCTAGTTTCTATACCACTGAATTCACAGCATCTCCAAAAAATTAAGCCCTGTGTGTCACTTTCACAGGTTTACAATCAATCAATCAGCTTCTTCTCAGCAGCTTTGCTGAAAGCTCTCGAGAAAAGCCCTTTTCACCAGTCATTTCAGGGAGAAAGACACTTTCGGAGGGCAAAATGAAAGGCGATACTCAGAAGGTAACCTCCATATTATACCCTGTACTGAAGACCCTGCTATGCAGCACATTAATCATAATGCCAAATACTTAAATACATGAAAACTAATGGTTAAAGTTTACACTGTAAATAGTATTTCATTTAGTCCTAAGGATAGCAGAAGAACATCATAACTGACCATGAAAAGAAACAAAAAACACTTCCTAATGATTAATGCAGAGGTTGTGGATCAATGATGGGTCAGTATTTGAAGGGACGAAATACATATTAAAAACAACTAAAAATAGCTCATCTTCACATTATGTAAGTATTCTATTGTTTTATTAAATTGACATCATAGAAATTTGAAACAACAGGCTTGGCCATTCTAATCCAATCCATTCCCCACAAATCTGTAACAGAGCCAAAGTAGTCTTTGATACATATCATCGCTGGATTTATTTAAATAAACGACTTGTATATTAGACATAAAAATGAGGAATGTAATTCATGCAATTTGTAATTTGTGGGGGAAAATAAATATATCGAAACTCAGTGACTGGAATTGTGAAAATGTTCTTAGGCAAAAGAAAACATGGTAAAAAAATAAGAAGTGAGGAAGGGGAGATGTAATTTACAGAATATCGAGAGCACAGAGGAGTGCATTGAAAAATAATTAGTTTAGGGGTTGAGTGAAGACATTTCAATGACAATTCAGCATAAACTGTATGACTGATTGTAAACGGCAATCATCCTTGGCTGATGCTATATAGTGCATGCTGTAAAACATTAGAGGGTTGAATTAACTGTTTAAAAGTAAAATTGATTGGAATTTGTAGATATATCAAAGACTTAATGGATCATAAGGCACTAAAGAAACTATGATGTGAAAATACACAATACTGGTTGAGACGGTATAAAGATGTAAATCTACTGCTTCATTGACATAGGAGATGGCAAAGTACGATTTCAGAATTTAAAAATGTGTAGTCTAGGCTTCTCTAGTTACACCAGGGCTTGAATCCTGTTATGATTGAAAGTATAGTAGAAAAGGAGGTAGTGCTTGAATTTGGTGCCCTCAAGGTAGAAAGTGAACGAGTTAGAACTAGTTTTAATTACAGGTAGTACTGTATCAAATTTTATTTATTTTGTTTGTTTTGATTCGTGTGGGAAAAGTGCGCCTAGGGAAGCCGAGATATCTAGTTGCCATCAATTCTCTAATTGCCCTCCCAAAAAAGTTTGTTAGTTGCTAGTAATGAAAGACAGGTGGGATCATTCTCTTAGGATTCCTTGCTACATTCATTCGACGTTTACATTTTGAAAGGATTGTGCATTCAACTCCCTCCCCTTCACAGATGGCATTGTGATCATTTAAATACTGTAGTACTTACACTGATCCACGATTCAAAATAGTCTGTGAAGATGACTAAAAGTAAACTTTGAAAAAGTCCAATACATTTTACCATTTACAGCTTTTGTCATTACCTCTTAGAATTTTTAATGAATTGCGTTTATGGGACATACACAGTTAAACAATACTGCTTGTGCTGCCTGTTTTCCAAGATTTCTTCTGAAAAAATCACAACAAATCCATAGAAGTGATGGGGTGTCCTACTAAATTTGTATGATACTGTTTTTCGGAATAAGCCTCTCTGACTAAGCATTTATAAGACCCAAGTCCTGTTTTAATCGCCTCACTCTTTCTCTCTGCCACATACAAATGCTCTGTAGACAGTTCAGTCATGTTCAATTGGAGTGACCTTTTATGCATCTAACATGTTTACCACATAATCACTAGAGAATTCTATTTTCAAAATACAAGACATCATAATCCAACAGTGCGAGAGATTGGTCCAGAGCCCTGGAATTAATGGTCACATGTACTTGAGAAAAATATGAGAAAAATATGAATCTACATGCAAGCGTCTCCATCCGTTATGGTTTGCTTTCAGGTCATTAAAGTGATGTCGCACAACGCTCTCCAATTATAATGCTCTACCAAGATATGTATATGAGCTTTTTATTTGGAAGATGATGCCTTCTCCTAAATATGCCTGCCGCTCCTGTCAAGCTTTCTTGATATCTGCAGATTTAACTGTTGGTTGACATTAACAAAGCTGGCCTATAGTTTTGAATCTGTGATCCTAAACAGTGTGTTTGTGCATCTGTTAACTTGTCAGAATGTCGAAAGGTATTCTTTCACAATCTGTATTGGCTGTCAGTTCAGTCCAATTAGTTACATCTAACAATTAAAGTAACAACAACAACAACAACAACAACAACAAAAAGACAGAGAAAGATGTTCCTCTACTGTTTTACATGGGATACAAAATCACAGACCATGTCCCTCATATATAAGAATGTGTAATGCTAGTTAAGTATCCAGTCTGTTTACAGTTCCGGTCTGCTGCCATACCAATGTGGATTTGAATGTACTGTAGACAGATCTGATTTAACAACAGACTGACTAAGATCTGTTTCTGTATGCCAAGAAATGTATATCTTTGATTGGACTTCTAAAAAAAAATATTTCCTAAAATATACTTATTTATAAACCTTGGAAAATTAGCTAATGTTGGAAATAAAAAAAGGGTCTGTTTTGTATGCAGATGCTCAGAAAAAGTGAACATGGAGGGGAAGGAACAACGAAGAGAACTATTCTGGGGAAAAAAACAAAGCAGCTGTTAGGGCATCTGAGACTTGAGACTTAATTTGCTTGCTGTGTAGTCACAAAGGTAGCGCACAAAACAAAACACTTTATGAGAAAAAGACAAACCTAAATTCGTATCCTTTGAAGTTACTTTAGTAATGTGGAGGATGCTTTCTATTCCTGGATACAGTGCCACAAATATCAAAAAGTAAGGTGTCACATAGAACCTCTTAGCTGGTTCAGCTTTTTTCTTCAGGTGTCAAATTAATCTATGTCCGTTTTTTTGTGTGAAATCTGCCTTTCCCTAATCCCTGCTGTTGAACTAGTTCTGGTATATATCATCAGTAAGAGTACATGATTACCCATGGGAAATAATAATAATAATAATAATAACATACAACAACAACAAAAGTAAAACAATACATTTCTTCACAAGTCTTTAAAGCAAATCAAGCATACCAAGTAGATCTGTGGTAAACTGCTGTCAATTTTTTTAACAAGAAGTACTGCATTTAATTGCTTTTCGCATTGATCCCTATAAATTCACAAGGGTTATTGACTGAAGTGTGATGGACCATCTCTGTTTAATCGAATCACATTTGAATAAACACCATGGTAACGGAATGTTTTTAATTACAAATATTAAGGCAATTAACCATGCAAATCACTGTACTTTATCAAGTACTGTTTTAAGGTACTGAAACAAGTATTGAGGATTCCAGTTTCATTTAGTCCCTCATGAAGGATACAAACAAACAAACAAGAGCAGAGTAAAATAATAATAATAAACAAACTGAACCTGGACATGTTTTTGAGACAATACACCACAGAGGACATTCTCCTCAAAAAGTATAATGTGATAAAAGACTGTACTTACAAGGCACAGCATGGCGATAAAGGTTATCTCTGATGGTTTGCTGTAGTTCATGGTCTGCAGATGATTTCTGAAACCTCTGACTTAGATAGTGCTTGAGATCCTTATTTAGTCTGCTTCCTGTAAAATAAAATATTTCTGTTAAAATGCAATTAATCTGCATGAAGAATTGCAAGAGATTTTCTTAGTGACTCACAAATGTGGCATTCAAAATTAACAGAGCAAAATGTTCCACCAAACCTGGCAATGCAGACATACTTCAGTAAAGGATATGCATACAGAAACATAACATTGTAAGAAATAAATATTAAACAGTACACCAGAAGGAATAATGTGAGGTTATTTTAAAGCAATACTATTTTGTTGCTATACAAAATATTCTGATTAAGTTTTTAAAGATTAGCATTTGAAAAAGATGCCCATTAGATCCAGAGAAAGCAAAACTGACTTTGAATATAATTATAATTGTTTACTTTGTTCACATAAATATGGTCATGCAAGTTTAATTCGGTTCTGAAATTGAAAACATTGGTTTCGTAGGAAGGTTGTCTTCACCTCATTAGAACCTCTAGATAAAAAGCACATTTTCCTTGAGTCCTTGAGGGTTTAAACACAGTTACTTAATACTTAATTTAAACATGTATGATTAGGGGTTATTCCCCTAAGAATCCAAAGATAGCTAGGCTATGTTTTATGGTCTTATATGTTCATAATTGTATGCTTATTACAGGTTTTGGTTTTTACTTTTTTTTGCAACCAAATGGAGAACACTTAAGAATCTAAAACAGATTTCAGTCCAAGCTGTTCTTACCAGAACTCAGCACAGCTAGTCAATATTCACAAATTTAGGGGTAATGTATTAGACTAAAAACAAGAACTATTTGCTCCTGATGAGTACAATAAAGACAGATGGGATGGACTTTTAAGGCCCAATAAATACCAAGAGAACAACTATAATGTGCCATATGGCTCTTACAATTTTATTGCTATTTACAGTTTTTATACACCACCATTAAAAAAAACTCTTGAAAGTTAGGGATGGCCAACATAAAACTCTTGGTAGTTGAAGATGGTAGTTTAAAACAAAATAAGAAAAAGTAACTATACAAGCACAGACTTGAATGGAAATTGAAAAATACACACACACACACACACACACACACACACATATATATATACACAAACACATGTATACATACATAAATCCACCAGGTGATACATACTAAGCACTGCTCTTCTGAACCCTCAATCTTTCATTATGTGATTTGGCTGACCAGTGTCTAAATGTAATCACAATGAACAACAACAAAGAAAGAGAAAGATTTAAATATCCCAAGGTTTGAGACTGCATTTTTCACAGATTTATAAGTTACTCATAAAAATAGTACCCAGCAAACAAAAGAGCTTTGAAGAGGAACAAGAGTGGAAAAATGACAAACAGACCAAACTGGATAAAACATATTCCCGGCAGTTAGACAAGTAAATATTAAACCAGGGTCTTCACAGCTTTATTTTTCTAACCATGCTTTAAAACTAATATTATTTTCAATAAAACTTCAAATTCTAAAAAGTTCTAAACAAAATGGCCGTCACAATAATAATTTGGAATGCTCAAATTGTGAAAATATTTGTTAACATCCTAAACTGTAATCAAAAATGAAGGAAAACACTACCTCAATCTGTATTCGAAAAATGAAATAGCAGGATGATTAGATTACCGTAACTTTGTGCAGAAAAAAAACATATATGCAAGACCTAAACATGCAAGATTGTTAGGAACCTCTTGAGATGCCTGAACACTTTTCACAGTTTGGAAATTTGGCACCAAAATGGCTGTAGGCTTTATGTTGTGTGGGAGTTTCAAGTTGCAATTCTTTAGCAGACTAACAAAGCTTAGCCTATTCAATAAAACCCATTAGCAAAGACAGTATCCAATTCACACAGGCTTCTTACAACTGAGCTGTTTAATCAAAGTCTACAAAGACAAAGTATAGAAACATCTGAAAAGATGGTTGGAATTTTCTTTCTAAGTGAAGCAAGACAGGTAAAGTGAATTCTACCTCAGCCACTGGGAGAAGGTTTAATCTGGCTATTATATGAAGCATCTGGACAAACTCTTGTTTTGAAATGCATAAATATCCATGCAGGAGAAAGGGGGAGGAGAGAGAAATTAAGAAAAAGAAACAAAAAATAAAAATACAAAATGGGGCACCCTATTACGTCCCTGTTGAATAAGCACCTAGAAACATCTGTCAGCACTGTTAACTACAGATACAGTGAGGGAAAAAAGTATTTGATCCCCTGCTGATTTTGTACGTTTGCCCACTGACAAAGAAATGATCAGTCTATAATTTTAATGGTAGGTGTATTTTAACAGTGAGAGACAGAATAACAACAACAAAATCCAGAAAAACGCATTTCAAAAAAGTTATAAATTGATTTGCATGTTAATGAGTGAAATAAGTATTTGACCCCTTCGACTTAGTACTTGGTGGCAAAACCCTTGTTGGCAATCACAGAGGTCAGACGTTTCTTATAGTTGGCCACCAGGTTTGCACACATCTCAGGAGGGATTTTGTCCCACTCCTCTTTGCAGATCCTCTCCAAGTCATTAAGGTTTTGAGGCTGACGTTTGGCAACTCGAACCTTCAGCTCCCTCCACAGATTTTCTATGGGATTAAGGTCTGGAGACTGGCTAGGCCACTCCAGGACCTTAATGTGCTTCTTCTTGAGCCACTCCTTTGTTGCCTTGGCTGTGTGTTGTGGGTCATTGTCATGCTGGAATACCCATCCACGACCCAATTTCAATGCCCTGGCTGAGGGAAGGAGGTTCTCACCCAAGATTTGACGGTACATGGCCTCGTCCATCGTCCCTTTGATGCGGTGCAGTTGTCCTGTCCCCTTAGCAGAAAAACACCCCCAAATCATAATGTTTCCACCTCCATGTTTGACAGTGGGGATGGTGTTCTTGGGGTCATTCCTCCTCCTCCAAACACGAGTTGAGTTGATGCCAAAGAGCTCGATTTTGGTCTCATCTGACCACAACACTTTCACCCAGTTCTCCTCTGAATCATTCAGATGTTCATTGGCAAACTTCAGACGGGCCTGTACATGTGCTTTCTTGAGCAGGGGGACCTTGCGGGCGCTGCAGGATTTCAGTCCTTCACGACGTAGTGTGTTACCAATTGTTTTCTTGGTGACTATCGTCCCAGCTGCCTTGAGATCATTAACAAGATCCTCCCGTGTAGTTCTGGGCTGATTCCTCACCGTTCTCATGATCATTGAAACTCCACGAGGTGAGATCTTGCATGGAGCCCCAGACCGAGGGAGACTGACAGTTATTTTGTGTTTCTTCCATTTGAGAATAATCGCACCAACTGTTGTCACCTTCTCACCAAGCTGCTTGGCGATGGTCTTATAGCCCATTCCAGCCTTGTGTAGGTCTACAATCTTGTCCCTGACATCCTTGGACAGCTTGTTGGTCTTGTCCATGGTGGAGAGTTTGGAATCTGATTGATTGATTGCTTCTGTGGACAGGTGTCTTTTATACAGGTAACGAGCTGAGATTAGGAGCACGTGCTCCTAATCTCAGCTCGTTACCTGTATAAAAGACACCTGGGAGCCAGAAATCTTGCTGATTGATAGGGGATCAAATACTTATTTCCCTCATTAACATACAAATCTATTTATAACTTTTTTGAAATGCGTTTTTCTGGATTTTTTAGTTGTTATTCTGTCTCTCACTGCTAAAATACACCTACCATTAAAATTATAGACTGATCATTTCTTTGTCAGTGGGCAAATGTACAAAATCAGCAGGGGATCAAATACTTTTTTCCCTCACTATAACTCAGATAACCACAATGAAAAAGCGAGAACAGGATTCCTCTGTATATGACACTATAGTCATCTACATAATGCTTATTTACAGTGCAGCTGCCCAGAATGCCAAAACAACAGATGAGAGATGTTTGTCCTACACTGAATGATATAGCCTACATACTCTTATTCACCTAGTACCAGTCATCAGCATAACTAACCTCAGTATATTTACTTATTTGTAAGTATAATACTGCCACAAAGTTGGACAGTTTCACAAATCCTGAGAACACCACAGTGATATGTATGATAAAACATCCTTGGAGCACTGTATACATTTCATAGACACATTAGTATGCTTGTGCTACCAGAGATACACAACAGTGTTTTTTATTAGTTTAAAACCATCGATCTGATTGACCTGAAATTGAAGAATCAAGAAGAATTCGACTTCAACAGCCTGCTGCTTATGGAGATAATTAATTCACGAATACTATGATGGGGAAAAACTACAAATACAGTAAGTATCCTACCAATCACAATTCCTAATTAGCTTCTTAGCTCCCCGTGTGTAATTTAATCCTGAGCTTCATCACAGAAGGAGCCGCACAAGGGACCAGATTTACTAAGCTTTTGCTCCATTTCCAGGGTTGCAGAACATTGTATTTCTTATTTGAAACAGAAAGAAGAGTGGCCCAATGGGCTAGCTCTCCAGTTTTTTTTTTTTTCACCCCGTATTGTCTTAAATATATGAAATCAACTTGTTGTGAAGGGTGTTATACCAAATACAAATGGATTGATTGATAGATATGGGGTTGGGTTCAAAATTGCCGTAGGTTAAAATGAAAACAGGTGCAACAGTCACAAGTTAGCCTCCCCTAACCTATGTCTGTTTTGCCAAGGCATCGCAGTAATGAAAACTTTTGGCAGCCCTGAAATAAACTAATAAATCATAGTCTAAAAAACAGTCTGAAAACCACAGAGTGGAATCATGAGGAGATGGCCATATCATGGGATATGCTGTGTTTTGTGCCATGTTGCACAAATCAGTAAATGCTAGTAAATAAGATTCAAAATTAAATATGAGTTAGAAGTCACAAGAAAGATATTATACACACACACACACACAAAATTATAACCATAGAGTTTGGTGAAGACTTTTAGTCCTACCTTATGTCTTGATATATAGAATGCCAGTATAGATAATTGTGCGACAGACAGTGTGTATAATTTGCCACCCATGGCTACTACCATCTGGTTCTCAATTCCAGATTGTCTACAAACTTAATTTAAAAAATATGCCAAATGCTTTTTGTTTAGATGGTAAGAGTAGTCAAAGTACGGGCAACGTCACAGTGATATCCTGATGGAATTCATGCACAAGAAATTGCAATATACAAATATAAACCCTACAACTATCGCATTACTTCAATTTCCTATGTATATATATTTGTTTAATGCATGACATCTATAGTTATCAGGAACGCTTACTTCGAAAAGTTTTTTTTTTTTTTTTTTTTTTTTTTTAAGCATGTTGCGGTCACCTTGTTTTATACATGCATTAGCTACACTTTAATGTATATTTCATAGCACATATTTCAAATACAAAACCTGGGACATTCTTTTACAGGCCAGAAAATTCCCTGAGACCCTGGGAGCTACAAACTCCCTCAGGACCTTATCCCTTCCGTGCTTTTCAATCCAATTATCACATAATGGAGTTATGTAGTTATAAAAGAAAAACTGCCAGAGTGTGAATAGGGGGAGGGGTTCCCCATAAGACTCAATGCTTTCTTGAGGGAAACAAAAAAGAACACACGGAAATATGAAAACCACAAAACAATGTGACATAATGCCTCAAATTAAATATGAATTGTTTATTTTGAAGCCATAATTTCCTGCAGAAAATACCAGCACACTCAACAATACTCGCTTTGTGGTATTTTTACAAGCAATTAAAATGACGAAGACCTGAATTGCTGCAATGAATTGGCGTCCCATCCAGGGTGTACCCTGACTGGTGCCCAGGGCCTGTCGGGTTCAACGTGACCCTGTACTGGATGAAGCAGTTATTCAAATTGGATGCATGGATGAAAGACCTGAACGGATTTCTGGGTTCTGTACATATCTGCTCTGCTGGAAGTGTATTTCATTGGTATGGGTTGGGGTTAAAAAGTACTTTCATTAACTGCCTTAACTTTTAGAAGAATCAAAGACTAGTTGTACTGTATTTGAAGAAGTGTGTAGTTCGTTTACACTGATCTTTATCTCAGGGATCAATAAGAGGGCCAAAATCTACTTATTGGGTTTTATGTCTGGTGATTGAATAGGTTATACTAGTTGTGGTGTCCTGACTTCTTCTACTTTTGCAGAGCAGAGGCAATGTGAGTTCATTCACCATCTTCTGTGAAAAGACTGCTCTCATTAGACTGGAAGAGTCCCCTTATGAGAATTGGGACATATCTACCAAAACTTAGTTCCATCACAGATATCAAGCTTTGACTGTCCAGGGGCCCAAATCAAACCCCACACCAAAGTCAGGGAACTACATGTATGCCATGGTGTTCCCATCAATAAAGATGTAAAACCCTGAACATGCATGTAGGCCCACTTCCTTAGTTTCAGATTGTGTTCCATGAATGGGTTGCAATCCTACAAAACAAGATTACCAATCTCGCCCACATAATGTACAGTGCCTACAGAAAGTGTAACACTGTTAAAGGGTTAAAAAGTTTTCCTACTTCTTTATGTGGCTCTGATTGTTGTCACACTTTGACCAGTCTTGGCCATAGAAGCCTGTAGCTCTTGTAAAGTTGCCATTGGCCTCTTGGTAGCCTCTCTGATCAGTCAATCCAGTTTGGAGGGACGATCTGGTCTAGGCAGGGTCTTGGTGTTGCCATACACCTTCTACCTCTTAATAATCATCTTGACTGTGCTCCAAGGGATATTCAATGGCTTTGATATTTTTTCACACTCATCCCCTGATCTGTCTTTCAACAACTTAGTCCCAGAGATGCATTGAAAGCTCCTTGGTGCTCCAGGTTGTGTCTTTGCTTTGAAATGCACCACCCAGCAAAAGGAACCTACAGGAACTGCTGAATTTATCCTGAACTCATGTGAATCTCTACAATTTGACACTAAACGTGGTGTGTGATTTTGAAGGTGATTCATTACACCTGAACTAATTTAAGATTTCTATTACAAAGAAGGTGGACACATCCAACCAAGCTATTTGAGTTTTAATTTTAAATTATTTTTCTATACATTTCTAGAATATTTTGTTCACTTGGATTATGTGGATCTATTTATTTATTTTACTGAATTTTAACTCCAGGCTATCAGGCAACAAAAGGTGAACATTCTTAAGAGAGGCTGTAGACTTTCTATAGGCACTGAATAACATTAAACATTTTAATTTTAATACACTGACTGAATGATGCACTGTGACCCCACCGCTCAGAGAAATGATTATAACTATTATATTATTACTTGGCAGTTGTTATGGAAACAACTTCTTTGGTACCCTAGTCTAGATTATAAGAAGCAGCTATCCCTTTTCAACAGCAGAACCTTTAAAGTTTTCTCTGTAGCATTATTATAATTTAACCCTCTCTCTGCTGGTATTTATCATAACATGTATCTCAATATATAGGTTGAATTCTTAGTATTTTTCCTGGTCAATGTTGAGAAGTTAAGATTATTTATTTATTGATACATTTCTTCTGCTGGAACCATATACTGTGTATTAAGCAGGTGGAAATTGGCTTGTCGCTCTGAGAATTGAATTTCAAAGAAAGATTGTAAAATGTTCTTATATCCCTGTGCATTATATTGCTTCTAGGTCAGCACAGTACTGGGAAAAATACTAAGCAAATCTAGGGGAAATGTTCATGATTTTTCAATTTACTTAACGGCAAAAGGAGGACAATGTAAGCTTGAATGTGTATATTTAATAACCTTCCTCAGATGTGTTGTTGTGTCATATTTATTTATTTATTTTTACAATTTAGCTTTATGGATAGCCGGCCTGCTTTTCAGATGCTCTTTTGCTTATACATTATCCTTCCTGTACCTTCACAATATATTGACTGTAAACTGCAGATCTGAGTGCCTTGTGATTACATTCAAATTCAAGGAATCAGCTCCCTCTCCTAGAACTGCAAACTCATTCTGCTGCCGATACCAATTGCTGTACAGCATACAGATGTAGGCCTCTGTCTGAGAAAGAATCACAAGTTCGGCTGGTTTCCCAGGTTTGTTTTCCAATGCAGAGGGAGCTAAATTACCAACATTTATCCTAAATTACACCTCCATACATACAAAAGTCAACAATTTAGCTCACAGCAACAACCAGACCCACAATGGTCATGTTGGATTACACAACAGTACTGAACGTCCCTTGATGATGGACATCTTGATGGAGTGTTTCAAGTTTTAAGGAAGCAAACCATCTATCCTGCAATGTTAATAAGGGTGACGTGTAAAGAGGAGAAACATTTTGATTAGGATTGTTGAACCATGTAGCTTTGTAATAATTTATGTAACTTTGTGACTTAAAAAAAAGAAATACATTGGGTGACGGGTAGACAGTGAGGCTGAGAAAACTTACACACAAACTATACACAAATAGACCCAGGAGTTTTATAGGAAACTTGAGGATGATAAATCATACATCTTTTACTCAGAACTTGACTATTGTCTTGTTTTGCGGGACTGAGAGAATTGTGCTCCATGTGGGAGTCAATCACAGTACAAGCGATGCTCTGTAGAAGTTATTTTTTTAAGTTAAGCTGGGTGAACAACCAATTGCCGATGGACTTATAAACATGGCCAACGATCAACTCAATTGTGGGGGCAAATGGAAACAATACATTTAATGATTTCCTAGTTTGAGCACTGAAACTTTATTATTACACATTTTAATACCAAATTATTAAAATCATAATCATCATCATCATCATCCACCATTTTCACAGTTTTCCATACTATAACTGTACCGAGATGTTATTAGGTACTGTGGGATGAGAAGTCCTTTCATACAAAAGACAACACTTATCAGCAGTGTAAAATACAAATGTAAATTAGGATCAATTCAAAAGAATAAAATAATGACTATGTGTACAAATGTTGAAACATTTCTCTGACAAACAGGAAGGCAGATGGGTATTCAATGGACCTTAATCAATCAGCAGTCAGAGACTAAAACACTTTTCTTAATTGAAATATAAGAGAGAAGAGAAAAAATTATAATACAAGTATTTTTTAAACAAGAGCCTATATATATATTTAAAAAATATATTTATACATTTAAAAAATAACAGGCCCCAGATCCAAGTTACAAAGAGTTATTGTTGATAGCATGCAATGAATTCATGTTGCTTCAAACAATTTTTAATCTCATCAATTAACAATTAATATAATTTGTAGACAGGAATGCATTACACTGATGCATACTATAGATGGTATTTCAGTAACCTCATGTTAAATTAACGTTTAATGGAATGAAAGGTTGCAAGGCATAAAAATACTTCACTTTCACTATTTAAATTTGTGTTCTTTTCTGTGGGATCATTGGTACACAGCCTTGACACATATCTTGTGTGTAGGATTTACATAACATGTAAGTATATCAATAAGGGCTCTTTTTAATATTCATGAAAATAAAAAATATATTTGAACAAGAAATTATAAATCAAAATAGCCCATCTGACTTGTATAAGAGTTCTTGAAGCACACAATCTGTTTCAATCTATTTTGTGAAGACAGCTTTATAATAAAAAAGAAACATAAAAAACACACAAACCCTGATGACTAGTCACATCTGGTTGCCACTGTCTAAAATGTACCTATGGACATGAATGGTGCATTGTGGGTATCTGGTGATTGTATTTTCAGTGTCACTTAGAATGCAACTGCAAGGAGATTACAATGAAAAGATTTGTGTGTGTAAGGTAAGTTACATTTGAAAGCTAACTGTCAAGAATTAAACGAAAAGGGAGCTGTATAGATTCTCAGGCCTATATGTTATTACTTTCTGAAAGAGCACCACTGAAATGCTTCCTCTCAGATCTGATGGTTCACAGAACGTTCAACACCACGATCACAAACTGTACCTAAATACGTCTCTTCATCGATCAATGTCTGGCTCGAATTGTGTTTTCCTACAATGCTGTTTTACCTCGTGTCCTAGATAGAATCTTCTAGTCCCCTCGTTCATGCCGTCCTTGCCCTGTCTCCATCTTTCATCTAAAACTTTCAAATTAAATTGTATGCAAGTGCAGACAATCCAGCTAATAAACAATTAATCTGAGGTCAAGGCATAGATAGATATGTTTTATTATTTGTAGAACTGAGCAATAGAAATGGCAAGCTATATTCTGACTGTTAATGAGGTGCTGCCACAGCTTCACAAATCAAACGTTATCATGATTAGAGAAATCCTTAAATATTGAGTTTTGACAAATTATGTATTTGTCAAACTATGCACAACTATTCTGTGATGAATGAAATGTGATCAGAATGATGTTATATTGGTCTGTCTCCTTACATAGCCTTCAGGTTAAACTACACAGAAGGACGTGCAAAACGACTGAAGTCAATAGGTTGACCTTTATTAAAAATGTACTTTGGATACTCTGCTGTGCACAACTTTAGAAACCTAGTTCTGTCTCTGTGACGAACTATTTTCAATATTCTATTTTTGTCAACAAAACCTGGCTTCTTTCAAAATCAATACAGCTTTTGGAGTATTTGCAGTTTTACCTCATCTCAAAAGAGACTAATGACATTATGAATAATGAATCTGAACAAGAGAATATGAAAAGTAAGTTTTGATAAACATTACGTTCTAATACTTATACTGTATACTGCTGTATTGTTTGCTACCTCAGTTTACTTTGGTATAAAGAGGGTAATTTTGCATGAGTGAAGCCCAGTCAGGTAATTGTTACCTAGCAACCAGTCAGTGCTGACAACCATGGCTAAGGTCCCTGCTGTGTACGGTTTAAATTTAAAAAGCTTATTCATTTTCAGGTCACAATGGTGTCCTACATTTATGTATATTTATATCCATGTACAACTTTATATATGGTTTGGTAGTAAAATAATATGATTCGATATTTAAATACTTACACTGTTCACTATATGCTTTGGTAAAATACAATCATGTATGTTACATAAAAGTTATCTAGAAAATATTTTGCTTTGCTTTTTTAGTTGCTTGGGCATAATCTCCATTAATTTATAACAATCCCAGCAACTGTAGGAATGTTAAACACTTTTCTCTGAAATGGGAATAGAAGCGGCCCAGGTGTCATAGTAAATCAATGAAGAAGTCATCAAATATTTAATATTTTCGAGGATTACTGTTGTGCTTCTGGGATTACACATCAAGCACTGTGCCTGCAGCCTTTGTTCCATCATGCTCTGTATCTATATACAGACATTGCCAAGAGAAGACCCCGGCAAACGGAATATAATGCAAAAGTTATTTTCAGAAAAATAAATAAACAAAGAAACACACATCCGTGCACTTTCCGAACCTTTCAGCATTTATTATGAATGTTAAACAGAACGGTACCTTCATCAACACATTTAAAATGTACAATTAAAGAAGCGCTCGTGATATATATACTTATATATTTCAGTATAAGCACTGCCTGTAATACAAGGCTCACACTCCCAATACACCTTTAGTACCCTAAAATTTATAATGTCTCATGATTTGTATTCCGTGCCTTATTGAGAATTGAGTAGTATTGGTTTCTTCCCATATATAGACTAATGTTATACAAATATTTTGAAATATTCATAGGTCAGTGTGCCTTTAAATTCCATATGTCTAGAAATAACCACTTGACTGTATTGAGTGCCTGTGGTTTTGATTTAATCCATGCAACAGGTTGTGAGCGGGTCATTACTCATGCCTGCGGACGGGACAAAGCAAGCACAGGAGTCATCTATCACCCGGGCAAGTTCATCTTGAATACTTGTTATAGGCCAGTTATTCATCTGGTGCAAAAATGTTGTAAACCTTGCAAAAAAGCAAAAACTAGGATCATCAGAGAGAAAATGGTCGATTCTTAAATCCATATCATACATATGTAGTACTTAATAGCCTACCCTACAGGAGAGTAATTCAGAACAAGAGTGTGTTGTTGAAAGAATGAGTTAGACCCAATTAAACTGGGTTTCAATGAGTTTACAGTCTAGCAAATACATTACCTTTGATATATTCCAGTCTCTTTTAGCTGAACCATAGGCATTGCATGATAAAACCATGAATGGAATTTTATTGTATTGTCTTCAAAGCTAAGATCTGAAGTATTTATTTCTAGTTGAAACCCATCATGTTGATATGTAAGAGCAGATGCAATTCAGTTGTTTTTTTTCCTATCGAGATTATTCAAATGATGGACATTATACAGCAAAGGCCTTGGCCCTCAGTTACACATTTCCTGAGTAGCAGAAGCGATCAGCAAAATCAGAGATAAGGAATGCCTATTTGATTTTGTGGCAGAGACGGTGACTGCACCTTTTAAATACTACAATGTAAATTTTTTGGAGACAGAGCATGAGTTTCTAGAGAATTCATGATAGGTTCACTGGCAAGTCTCCACTGCTGCTTCAACCTCATTTAGTCCTTGACCTATTATACTTCTTCAGCATAAAATGAGGTGATGCTTTGTAAAGCTAATTCTAGACAGAAGGCAAAGATAATTACTGTGACTGTGTTAAGAGATTTATGGATTCTGTGTTTTCCTGAAATTACTGTTTTTACGCTGATGTATGCAAATCCTAGCTCAGGTGCCATTAAATTCCAATTATCATAAAATTTGTAATCACTACCCGAGATGTAGAATTGCAAACTGTTATTTTCAGTGTACCTTGACAAGCCATACACATATTATTAATGTTTTTCATGACAATGTCCCAACAGGTAAGAACTTGCACAATAAATCTTTTCTTTCCCAAATGACTGTTTTGGTTTCAATCAATTGTGTGATACGAGGAGGTAACAGAATGAGCACAAGGATGAAGACGAAGCATGAAAGTTACATATTCTTAGCTTTCTTTTTAAAGACTGTGGTAATTCCCAAATGAATTGTCCTAGGTTAAAAAATTTTAGAACATAGATTATAAATAAACCAAGGAAACAAAATTCCATGAGTTTAGTCCATTTCAGGTTTTGAACAAATGGATTAAGATATTGTACAAATATTTCTGATGACTAATACATATCATTTTTATCTTCTTTGGTGTGCTTTAATATGTGCACATTTACCCAAAACAAGGTACAAATCTGCATCACCATGTGGCTTAAATAATTTTCTACTCCCAAAACTTGAAATGGATCAAACTGCTATACAAAGAGGAGTTTCTTTTCAGTTTCTCTTTAGATTAAATCAACATTTCCCATACCATCTCTCAACTTTAATATGCAGGAAAGATAGCTGATGATGACATTTCTGAAGAAGTTTCCAAAAATCACTAGCAGGGTTTACGTTAGACGGCAAATGCTGGCTTGTCGCCGGTATCACATGTAGTTGTCCGGCAAATGAAAATATCAATGGCCAAAATGTCCGGTGGGAAATATGCCAAATAAATAAATAAATTGATTAATAGCGCATTAAATAGCCTAATATTGTGTGACCTATAAGATATGTTGCCAAGACAGTTTGGTCATGTGACTAAATCTATCCCGACTGGGAAAGCTGGAGAAGATTGCAGCACAATCCCTGTGTCCAGTGTGCCTGCAGAGCGGGATAAACACAGCCCTGAGAAGAGCCGCTGCGCTGAGGAAAAGGTGACAAGGGTGATGAGGATGACAAGTTGTGCCGAGGGGTTGGATGGCTTCAACTTTGCACAAGCAGCAGAGCACTTCTATTCAATGAAGTCATGGTGCAAATAAACGGGAATTTGACAAACGTAGGCTATTATATGGCTATTTAAAACATATGTCCGGCAGGTGTTCTATATGGCCGTATTTCTGGAATATTTAAAAAATTCTAGCATAAACTCTGATCACTAGCTCTACTGGCTCTGAAGTGAAACTTGCATTGAAAATGTGCATTATACTTGCATTATTATGTATTATTATTTTAAGGGTCATGTTCCTCTAATCAGCATTGAAAATAAACAGTATTTTTCTTTCTGAAACACTGTGAAGCACTTAAATGGGGGGTGATATTCCAACTATTAAGTAACTGTGATAAATACAATCTTGATCCATATTTTAGCCCTGCAGCTCCTTCATGCTGCCACCTGTTCTACTCAGTATTTGTTGCACCATGTTTTTTATTTGACTTTTGAGGATCTTTGTAGATCTAACATTTTCTTTAGTCCCCACACATTTGTTGTTGTTTTTTAATTATGTTAAACTGCAAAGACCCAAACAGCTCCTATGGTTCTTTTTTCATCTTCCTTCTACTGTCAGAACTGTGCTTGTCATTATCAAATGAAAGATTTAAAGAATGCATGTCATAAATATCATGTTTGCAAATAAATGAGGAGCTTGGAGACTCTGGACATTTAATTCCCACAACAACTGAAGATGTTAGTTAGTTATAATTAAAAAATAAAAATATGGCAAGCTTCTGTCTTAGTCATCCATCCTTCTGGCCCTTACCCCCAATCTATACAAATACTGCATGATCAGGGTAGGTGCTGGCACTTGTGATCTATAAAGTCCACAGCTAAGGGGATTCATCGATGGATTTCAATACAGCTCTGTGTGGTAATAAGGTTTCATAAGAAGCAATGACATTTCCCATCACATCTATGTCACATGTTCAGCAGCATTATGATGCAGCACAGAGCAAATCTGATAAATGATTTAAATCTGAACCACAGCAACAGGGGAACTGAACAGTTGGCTGCCTGCAAAAGAAATCCTGTAGCAAATGGATAATTAGTAAACAATTTCTACTGGACAGTCCCACATGCAATGCTTAATTCCAGCATTCAATGGAGGTATACTTAATATGGAAAGCCGCACTATGAAGGATTTACTGCGCACGTGTACACTGTCACCAGAGAGACGTCAGCCTAGCGTCTCGGTAGACAGTCTTTTGACCAGCTTTCTGTCACTGACTCATTAGCATAATTTTTAAGCATGGAGAGAAATGCTTCAAGTTAGTGAAGGAAGGCAAGGAAACAACAAATGCAAAAGTAAATCAGCATGCAGCAGCTTCTATCCCGCTTGTCGATAAGCACATCAAAAAAGGTAAATAGAAGCCTTGCTCCTGCTTGGATTACAGACCTAATGCTCTATCCCACTGCAATGCAAATTAATGAATCTAAAGGAACTAAGCTGAATTGCCACAAAGTAAATCCCCAACATTCGGCTGTCTTGGCACTTACAATGACCTCACTCAATTAAAAACAGTAGAAATACACCTACATATGGAATGTAGGTGCACTGGGATCAATACAGTGTTATGTATTATCTTTGGGGGGAGGGGTACACCTAATTATTAAAGTCCTACAGGAAAACAGGCAATGTCATATTGGAAAATCACTGACAAATTGTTCCCACACAGCAATTAGATGCATTCTAAGATCATCTGTTGAAGCCTGACCACTCTTTCAGTGTTATAGTTCACGTAATCATTTCAAGAAAAGACACATAAAAATAAGTAAAGAAAGTGGAATAGATGTTTGCACTGTTCTTGTTTATCCTGTTATAAGAATAGGATCACTTTCTCAAAGAAAACAAAATATTGATGAAAGCTGTAGGTGAATGTACATAAAAACACAACAGAGGACAAGTAACATGATCAATATAGTGCGTGGAGCTGTATTTTCTTGTTAATATAACACCTTAAAGAGCATTTGACAGATTAAAGGCCCATTGTTGAATCTGACATTTATCATGACAAAACAAAAATAAAAGCTTAGGACAAAATGTGGAGTGTAAACCGAAATATTGGCTCTTTTGTGGCCATTGGCGGAACCTTCCCTTCATAAAGCAAAATTGAAACACCCATACCAGAAGTGATTTATCAAGGAGGTACACAACCATGGAGCAGAAATGTCTAAATCCAGAGATGACTTCTAATAATTCCCTCATTTAAGGCCTTAGGGTAAAGCCGGCAACAACCACATTTGCAGACAAGCGCCGGTGCATACATTTCAAGTATATTTATTTTACTCTAAGAGCACACAGAAAAATATCATCACTGGAACGAGCATAACTAATTACTGATGCAAGAGTTTCTTATCTTGCACAAAAACAGCATATCGTTTAACCTAAAACAGACACTGCACTTTTTAGTTAGTATAGTCGACACAGAAAATGTTCACACACAATATTAATGTGCTACAAAACTGAAAACAAACACTGTAAATGCATTGTAATGATTCAAACTGGCATTTCAGAGTCAACACAGTTTAAACACGTATATAAAGTAATGTAGCAGAGTATCAAATTGCACTTCTCATCTATACTACTTAACCATTACAATCATAATTTTCCTACCAATTATCTTTGCTATGCAGCATCTTGCAATACGAACTCTGTCTTCAAACACAATATATAAATAGATAAAACAAAATAATGAAGTGTTATTTTAGTACTAACCAGTGAATAATGAGATGTTTTATTTTATATTCCAAGAGACAA
The DNA here is from genome assembly GCF_036373705.1 of Amia ocellicauda. Lineage (NCBI taxonomy): Eukaryota > Metazoa > Chordata > Actinopteri > Amiiformes > Amiidae > Amia > Amia ocellicauda. The sequence goes on from NC_089852.1 coordinate 7,264,068, forward strand.
GCATGAAGAAATAAAAAGCTGCATAACTGATTCCTATGCTGATGCTATAATAATCCATAAGTGTTTAGATTTCTGGTCTAAGTGATCAATCATTTAGATAATATGAGGTCTAGGTCTAGGTTTTGTCAAAGGGCATGCAGCTCAGCTCAGCTCATATACCTTGCATTTCAAAAGTTGCTACAGTTCTGTTATCAGTTCAGTTTTGTGGGCTTTAAAAAATAAACGTTATAATAATTGACATGATAAAGAATGCTATTTTATTTTATTAAATCAAACACAACCTGTTGTATTCCGTTAAATGGGATGTCTAAAAGCATGGAGTTCATACTAAAGCCTTTCATAAAGGAAAAATAAAACTCTTAAGTGGGATGGGAGCAGATGGCGAGTCAGAAGGAGAGCAAGGAAGGAAACAGAAGTGAAGGTGTCTTGATTCAGCCATTTCTTTCTGAAGAAGGAAACATGATTTTATGCATCTAAAAATAACTGTGAGGAATGTTTAGTTTTGCTTCCAGGAAGATAAACACACAAGTAGCTGGGAAAAGAATGTCAAGAGACGGTGCTGGACAAAATTCAATTCACTTGTGAAGCACCACATCTTTAATTTAACTAAAGGCACAGTGCCTTAGGTGACATTTGTGGTTGACTGAAGAATAAACGTGTTGCAGAGTGAAGATATAGTAAGTCAATTAAATTAGTTTGGTTTATTAAACTCCCAAATAAACAAAACCAAAGCAATGGCACCATAGCTTTACAGTCAAACCCCTCCTGTGTTATACTCCTTCCCCAATGCCTGAAGAAAAACATTTATTCTTTAATTACTTGTTTAGAATGCCTTTCTATTAATTTGAGAGCACTGTTTTTCTATCGGTGAAGTATTCTGGGATTACTTTTAATTAAAGTCACTATACAATCTAAAAAATATACAGTATGATACAGTAATCTTGCTTTAATTAGACTTTAGATCATTTTAATTAAAGAAAATGTAGGCTACTGCAGATTATGCTACATAGCACTTGATTTGTAAGCCTAATTACTCACCTACACCTCAGCAGCTCAGGTATGCAATGTTTTAAAACAAGACATACATGCATACATACATACATAAACTGTGTAGATTGAAGGTATGCAGATATGTTACTGAATGTATCTATTTTATACATGCATGCATACATACATACATACATACATACATACATACTAGTACTACTACTACTACTAATAATAATAATAAAAGCAAGGCATGAAGCAGATTTTTTTATGTAAGGATCGACAGAAGGCATTTCCTTCCAGCTGCTTAGCTTCTGTATCTGAAAGCATGCTCTCAGGTTATTGTAATTCAGCTTCTGTTCCAGCTCAACACTGCCCTCTGCATTCTCAATTAATTAGACAAGAAAAAAAAAAAGCCTGCGTCACAGCACCATCTCTATGGAAACCAAGGTTAGATATTGCAGATAGCCTCTCTCAGAGCCCTGAATGCTGCCACCCACTGGGTACTTTGATAAGCTAATGTTCACAAGCCATTACAATGTCTCTAGATCTCCAAAGTGTTCAAGGTCAAGGTTTTTATTAAATAATAAAGCAAATGGGCTGTGTTTTGAGAGAGAAAAAGAAGCCATAAAAACAAAAAAATAAACATGGATGGATTTAATGTAACCCTGTTTTTACTGTATTTAAAATGTTTTTTTATACAAAAAAATACTGTTATGTTGTGTGCTTTTTGATCTGCCATACACAGTTTTATAAGTGAACACTGGTTTTCATTAGACCTACAGTGAGGGAAAAAAGTATTTGATCCCCTGCTGATTTTGTATGTTTGCCCACTGACAAAGAAATGATCAGTCTATAATTTTAATGGTAGGTGTATTTTAACAGTGAGAGACAGAATAACAACAACAAAATCCAGAAAAACGCATTTAAAAAAAATAACCAATTGATTTGCATGTTAATGAGGGAAATAAGTATTTGACCCCTTCGAATTAGTACTTGGTGGCAAAACCCTTGTTAGCAATCACAGAGGTCAGACGTTTCTTCTAGTTGGCCACCAGGTTTGCACACATCTCAGGAGGGATTTTGTCCCACTCCTCTTTGCAGATCCTCTCCAAGTCTTTAAGGTTGCGATGCTGACGTTTGGCAACTCGAACCTTCAGCTCCCTCCACAGATTTTCTATGGGATTAAGGTCTGGAGACAGGCTAGGCCACTCCAGGACCTTAATGTGCTTCTTCTTGAGCCACTCCTTTGTTGCCTTGGCTGTGTGTTTTGGGTCATTGTCATGCTGGAATACCCATCCACGACCCATTTTCAATGCCCTGGCTGAGGGAAGGAGGTTCTCACCCAAGATTTGATGGTACATGGCCTCGTCCATCGTCCCTTTGATGCGGTGCAGTTGTCCTGTCCCCTTAGCAGAAAAACACCCCCAAAGCATAATGTTTCCACCTCCATGTTTGACGGTGGGGATGGTGTTCTTGGGGTCATTCCTCCTCCTCCAAACACGGCGAGTTGAGTTGATGCCAAAGAGCTCGATTTTGGTCTCATCTGACCACAACACTTTCACCCAGTTCTCCTCTGAATCATTCAGATGTTCATTGGCAAACTTCAGACGGGCCTGTACATGTGCTTTCTTGAGCAGGGGGACCTTGCGGGCGCTGCAGGATTTCAGTCCTTCACAGCGTAGTGTGTTACCAATTGTTTTCTTGGTGACTATGGTCCCCACTGCCTTGAGATCATTAACAAGATCCTCCCGTGTAGTTCTGGGCTGATTCCTCACCGTTCTCATGATCATTGAAACTCCACGAGGTGAGATCTTGCATGGAGCCCCAGACTGAGGGAGACTGACAGTTATTTTGTGTTTCTTCCATTTGCGAATAATCGCACCAGCTGTTGTCACCTTCTCGCCAAGCAGCTTGGCGATGGTCTTGTAGCCCATTCCAGCCTTGTGTAGGTCTACAATCTTGTCCCTGACATCCTTGGACAGCTCTTTGGTCTTGGCCATGGTGGAGAGTTTGGAATCTGATTGATTGATTGCTTCTGTGGACAGGTGTCTTTTATACAGGTAACGAGCTGAGATTAGGAGCACTCCCTTTAAGAGAGTGCTCCTAATCTCAGCTCGTTACCTGTATAAAAGACACCTGGGAGCCAGAAATCTTGCTGATTGATAGGGGATCAAATACTTATTTCCCTCATTAACATGCACATCAATTTAACTTTTTTGAAATGCGTTTTTCTGGATTTTTGTTGTTGTTATTCTGTCTCTCACTGTTAAAATAGACCTACCATTAAAATTATAGACTGATCATTTCTTTGTCAGTGGGCAAACGTACTTTTTTCCCTCAGTGTACATAATGTGTGGTAAAGATGTGCATGCAGCTTCAAGCACTACTTTGCAATTAGGTACAGTGCTCAGTACAAAGCTACCCCACCCCTACTTTTAGGACAAGGCCTATCTTTGAGAGATTCAGACATTTCTCAGAGGGAATTCATGTGATATGAAGCAAACAAATAGTTTAATTTAATAATATATAACTTCAACATTAATCATTTTCATCTGTCTTTATATTAATTGGAATGATGTTGGAACATCTATGATTAATATGTACACTAGTTTAGTCCCTAAATAAGATTTGTAGAAAGTTATGTTCTTACTGCACAAAAACCTACCTCAGCAAGCAGATTGAATCTTGGTTTCTATAGCAACACATCAAATAAGAAATCGTAATATTAAGTTAGCTGCCCTCTGCATATCGAGCAACCCAATATTATTTACAACAAGAAAGAAATGGTAACTTGCATACAAGGTAAACGCAAACAGAAATGAATCTTGCTAATCTTAAAGACAGAAATTATTGGGAGCAGAAATGTAGTTGCTATTCCACAAAAATATGTTTGACATTATTGTAAGTAATTAGTGGCATTCATCCTGAAATGAAATCAAATCATGTAGGATAATAGTATATATAGTATGCATATTGGTCATTAAATATTTGTAAGTACTTTTCAGAGCAATCACAAAAAGTAATTATGAGAACTGCTACATCTTATGAAGGTCAAATGATGTTTAATTATTTCCAAGAATTATACTAAAGCTTTTCAGTCCTGTATATGTTTTGTGACACTGCATGCTAAATAAATAGAACTACTATATAAAAGGTCTATATCGCCATTAAAGAGTACGAAAAAGTGTGATGAGGCCTCAAACCACAAAATAGAATTGTTTACAGCAAAGAGATTGCTGGTATTGATTTTCTCTCCCCAAAGCATAAATACTTTTCCAAGGATTAATTTAAAACTGCAATGATCCAATAAATCTGTAATTTATGACTGCACCTGCTGGAACAGCAATACAGAAAACAGAACCTAATGTAATCCCTACGCCTGGGTTGGCTATCAGTTTGTTATTGGTATGGTAAGTGCTTTCTGTCAAGCATGTGAATGATACAAGTGACGACACCAGTGGAATATGATTAGTTGGGTGAAAAACGAGTCTTATTTTGGAAACTACAATAAAAAAAATGGAAATTACAAACTTTTTTGCTTGGACATTTACTTCACTAAAAACTGTACAAATTGGGTTTTCAACAATTACTCTGATTAGAAAAGCGATCTAACATTGTGGTAATTATTTTAAAAAGCAAATTGTAAAATTCTCTCTCAATATAAAATGTATACCATACGTTTATTCATATTTGTAATTACAGTAGCCTAGGTGACTGGTAGAACAAACACTGTTTGAAACTTTATCTGGCAGAAATGTTAATATTCACTGGACATTTTCACACAGAATTAGACTCTGGAATACAATCGGCCTCAGATAACACTATCTCCTTTTGATATAAAATATATGATATAAAAATGTTCCCATGAGAGATGTCATCTGCACTTGGAATTCAATGAACAACATTAAGATGTGTTATCCAATGCCTATGAAGCGGACTATGGATCAAACTATTTATTAATAGTATCTAGCACTGCAGAACATTTATTTTTTCTTAACTCTTGGGCGCAGCTGAATACAAAACCAGTAAAGCATATTCTGTGTAATAAATTACAACATTACTGGAGCTTCGTATTTTAATGAAAAGATCATGACATTTTCGATCATGAGAATTAAGGAACATGGAAGACCTAACCCATCCAATGATCCTGAACTCATTTAAAAAGATTTAGATACAATAACTGAGTGAATGCAATAAGTGTTTCTGTGTACAATCAAACCCTTAACAATAAAAACAGTCTGCAATGATAGCCATGTAGGCTATGGTCTATTAGACCCGATTTGAAAAAGCTGAAATCTGGTCTTCTTTCACATTGAATAAATTGGCAAACAAAAAAATCAATTAAGAGGAGAAGGAGAAGGAGAAGAAGAGCCTATTTCATATAATTTTGAGGAATTTATAAAATAGGAACTATTCAATATGTATTAATTATCAAAACTGTTCTTAGTCAGAATTTCAGGACATGGATTCTTGCAATACATTGAACTATGCAATTGTGAATCATATAATGTCAGCAATTTGGTAAGTTTATTTTAAAAGAGTGATTTCAAAAATGTGAACACACCAAAACTTTAACATACTTGCTGGCAGCTTGCCATTAGAAAGACCCCAGAAACCTTTGGCAAATGGAGAGACATCAACTGACATGTTTGGAGCTTACAGCTGGTGGGTGGGTTGATGTTTGGATTTAATCTAGACATAGGTCTCATTATTGTATGATTTCTGCAGTATTAGCAAGAACATAAAACTGAATATTTCTTCTAATCATTTGACAACAGTGCAGACAATCCACACAAATATAATTTTGTGTTGCATGTCCAAAGGTTACATGCATTGCTAAAGCTAGTTCTGTAATATGTTCTATTTTTCCACTTTACACACAGACCTTTTCAGCTAAATACTTAGACCACTGTATTTCATCAGCTTGATTCCTAGCCCTTTATAATGCTACATGTATGTTTTCAATGTTGGAATATAACCAAGATTGTGTATATAAATGCTTATTTTACAAGCATGGAAACATGCAAACAAACAAAAGAAAAGTTTGAATGATGAATACAGAATAATTACCAATAATTATTGTTATATTTAAGCAGACAAAGAACAAATAAAATATATTTATTAGGTTTATTATTATTATTATTATTATTATTATTATTTATTATTATATAAAGAGAGCACTTTTTATTGTATTTATTATTTATTACTCTGCAATACTGAGATAAAACAGGTGCAAATACCACATGCTCAACGCATGGGCTTGCCAATTACAGATACTGCAAAATCTAATTATCTGGCAAGTCCACAAAATGTCAAAACAAAACATACTATATATATATATATATATATATATATATATATATATATTCTCAAGACAACTCATCAGCTGTGTTAACCAGACTCCCAAATGAGTACAGATCATCACTAAGAAAATAATTAGGTGTAAATCGGATAAAATTCCAAAGAACTCGGCTTGTTTCTCTGTCTTTGGCTGCACCGGAGAGACTTGGCACTCTGTTCTCTGTGAGAAGTGAAGCAGGCTGCGCAAAATGCTTTGGGATCAGTGGGGTTTCAGGACTGTGAAAGGCCATGCGGTCTCTTCTGACCATGCCAGGTGGACCTCTAGTAATTAAATACTGCCCTCCATGGGTCATGGTCTCACTAAATATCCATAGCCTGCAACTGCCAAGAAGATTCCAAATGTTTCAGCTACTATATGAGAACAAAGGGGACTGTGGATCTCAGTTAGTAGGCAAGTTTTGGGTCACTACAAAGAAACTTTATACCTTATTCTATGAACACCAACGTGACCAACATGTACAAAACAAATACAAAAACATCCGTTGTAATTTCAACAATATGCGGAACAGGACCTTTCAAGATCTGAAGCTTAAATCGGAAGATACAAACACAATAAGTGCTGCCAAGAACAGGCAGAGCGCCTGCTTACTGCACATCTGCAATTTGACATCCAATTTAATGAATTCTGTGTATGTTCTTAACGCTTGGAGTATATATATATATATTTATAAAAAAATTAAAAAAACAATTCCCTACCATAGAAATATGTCAGATATTTTTATCATAATGGTGCTGTGTGAATTAGAAAGTTAATGTTGTTTTTATTGATTTATTTATATTACGGAGTCAGGGTGTATTTTCTGCCTGTAATTACCTCTCCATCATGTGGCCTCATTATTGACAATCTCCATTAGGGTGAACTGTGACATTTTTCTCGGGCTGCGCACAAGTGATAGGTCTGTGTATTGGATTCAGAGTTTAAACAAGATCTCTAGGCAACAGCTTAGGCAAATACAAGAGCAAATGATTCAATAGAACTGTATTTGCCTGGCATTTTAAGCTCACTGTAGTAATTTTGTAGAGCAAAAGCAGCCCTGATCTCTTTTCAATAAATGTTTGGGTTATAAAGCTTTAATGGTTTAAACAAATTGAAAACCCTTTTCTGCATAAAACAAGTCAACTGAAACATCACAAGCTCTGATCCCACATGGAAGTGAAAAGTAAGAAAACACACACACACTGTTAGCAGTCACTTATACACAAATTCATATAGAAAAGTAGAAGCGTATGATATTGAAATCCTTAGGAGTTTAGGAATATAAGACTTTATAGCTAGGTGGCCTACCTAGTATGTCTATAAAGGGCCACTGGTTATTAACACTGTCAAACTCCTATTCCTGAAAGAGACATTTATGGGAGCAGATTACTTTTGATAGAGGCAATGATATGTTCTAATGTACAGGGATGAACTGTTGCAGATGGTGGTTGAAAACCTTTTAAGATGTTCTGAATTACAGAGGCATTTATTAGTTATTCACCACTGTTACAGTTTAGCAGCCTTGTTTAAGTTACTTTAATTAAAGCATAATGCCACCTTGACTTTTGGAGTTCATACTGTGCCTCAAGGCTCGTCCACGTTTCCCTGTTCTCATGTCTGATTAAGAACATTATAAAGGCCGCCATGCAAACCTCTCCCTCTCTTTGCAGAAAATAACTGACCACTGAGGTCTAATTAAATTTTAGTTGATAGTGCCCTGGATACCATGTTTGTAATTGCATTCAAAAGGCCAAAGCACAAGGTGAGTGAAAAAACTAAACAAAAAACATGCATTTTATGTCAAGAGTGCACAATCAGAACGCAAAATTTTGATCACAGTATTGTCCTATATAAAGCAACATATAAAATACTAAACAATTTAAATGTCCACATTTCATAAAACACCTCACAAACAAACTATCAGTCCAAGAGACACTCATGATGAAAATGCAGAATTATCTATTACATGAATCCACATGACCACAAGGGGGCACGTTACTTCAAGTCTCCTCATTGTCAAAGAAGATACTCTCAATGATCTGATGCACCTACAGTGCAAGACCAATTTAAATTGGCAAGATTGTAAAAGTCATGGATTTACTTTCATTCAGAAATCTGTTTGTTAACTGCCTTTTGTAACAGAGTTCTGTAAAGAATGGACAGAGCAGAGACACTGGTGACACCTCCTACGTAGAACCTAACAAATGGTTTATTTGTATGACCAAGCGAGTCATCTCGTTTGCTGTGGTTGTCACTACATCTGAACGCACCTTAAGATATACTATGGCTTGCAGAACTTTTACATTTTCCTAAAATATTAAAACAATATTACTTGCACTGTTTTCTAGTAGGCTGTGAATTTTTAAAAGTAAAAATAAAAACAAAACAATTTGAAAGTATTTAAATGACAGATTCCGAAAAAATGCATAAATTAGGGTTGTATTTGAAGCACAGCAGGAGATTGAGTTATCACGTTCAGCAGCTGTCATGTGATTGCCTGTAAGCCAGACTGGTGTTCACAGTTGCATCTCATTCTCAAACCAGGGATTTCCAATGAAATCAGGATATTTTGGTAAGGAATAAGTGGGGAACAGTGGAAATCAGCCAAAGCCGTGTTTTTTTTTTTTCTCCAACGGAAACTGCCCAATGAGGTTCACAAGAGCTCCTTGCTAAATTCCAGGATCGTGCTAATCTCAGGAGCATAATACACACCCACAACTGACTAAACTCAAATATAATGCTTAAAATTCGGATTGCATACATCTTCTTCAAAAAAGGATGTCACCAAAACCATCTCTCTAATAATAATAATAATACAAACAGCTCCTGAAGAACCACTCCGATGCACATATGGTAACTCAATCTGCTACAAAGACCCCATTAAAGAAACCTTCTTTTCTTCTTCTTCTTTTAAGACCAAAATAAATAAAGCCATGATGAAACACTTCCACATGAACAGATGCTTATTTTAGGAGAACTGTAATCAAGCCAGCAGAGTGCGGAAAAAACAGCTATTAGTGGCATCTCCGCCCAATGTTATTGTCCTATTAATGTGGTTCCCAAATTACCCAAACATAGCCCACTGCAACGCCCTCTTACTAACCAGCAATCCCTCACCTCCCTGCTTGCACTAACCTTGAGAGCTTCCTCCCACAGAAATAAACGAGGTGTCAGAGGGATAATGTTTTCCCTTCCTCCATGTTTTCAGCATGCACTCCTATGAGCAGCAGGGATTGACCTAAATTTCTCGGCGGCTGCTGAGTCAGAGAAAGATGTTAATACACAACAAAAGGGAAGTATTATCCACAGTAAAGTACAGTTCAACACCGAAACAAACCACATCTGTTAAGATCTAATTTTAGCTGTAATAACCATTTCCCGAAGTCCTGGTTCGATATGAAGTCAGTGCCTGTGGCGGGCCGGGCGCGAATGCTCACATACATACAGGAGCATTAAACATGCACCCTCTCTCCCTCGCAGTGCTGGGTAACCTATGCTAGAATTAAAAGGGACTTAGGATTTTACCAGCTTGCTTACTCGATAGGTACTGGGATTTCATTATTATGCTATTCTCATGAAATGGAAGTACTTAAATCTCCTTTAATACTGCCTTCAGTTTCTATATTGCTACACCGCCCTACTCAGAAATGTATTTGTGTGCTTGTATGTTATCACATCATGGCTACATATTCAAATCCCAGCACTAATCTTGGTTAAAAACATAAATTGTATACACATACTAGATACACATAAAATCTGAATGTCCCAGCATTATCAGCAGAAAACCAAATACGGATTATAGTTTAGTTCTTGACATGCTTCGTTAATTCAAGGACGTATGCCACACATCCTAATGACATCACAACCTCACACGTGACTCAAGTTGGTAACATCAACAGGTAAAACAAATGCTTCTTTTGTTAGACACCAACGAATTTGTTCCTTATGTTTTGTATAATCCCAAACCCCCAGCACTGGTGAGAAGGCTGGTTAAAATGTGAAACATTGCAGGAGGGTGTGTGGGAATGATGGGAAGCATATGACTTGTAGCGTGATCTCAACCTAATCAGAAATAGATATTTACAATATCTTCCAGCATGTAGTACAAGTCATGCCCCAGACAATCGCTCTCTTCTTCTCCTCAGAAATTGCATTATATGTGGTTAGCTGTGATCTGTACTGCATGTTACAGCAACTTAACATCCACACACAATGCAGAGTTTTGACAAGGCCCTGTTTCCCATAATGGAATGCAGATTGGGACTTCAATTTGAGCCAGACAGTTTTTTTAGTTTTTTTTCTGGTTTCAGAACGAAGTTTAGCAATCAACAACACCGTGGACCTAAGAGTGCAGCCTACTATTAAAAGGCTCATTTTACATGCAACAGAAGTTCATTACAAAAAGTCCTCCTCAGTAAACAATTCTGCAAACATTACACATGAAAAGAGATGAGTGGCACCATTTTCTGTCCATATTTTCCTTATTTTGCCCTCCATATTTGTTTCCCATGAACACTCTGATGTACTCAAAGCTGTCAGCTCTTGCTAGGGCTGACATGGCTGCGAGCCTCCTTGCAGTCACTGCCGGTTAGTGCCTGCTTCTGGGTCATCAACTAGAATACAGCCGCTTGGTACAACACTGACTGGCACTGTTCCAGTCCTTTCCTGTGTGGAAACAAGCTGCTGCCGACGGAGAGCAATGGACACTTTCACCAACAGAGGGAGTTTTTAAGTAAAATATAACCAGGGTGGCCATGAATAAAAAATGGCATATTATGCAAACAGCAAAATGATAAACAAAATTAAAATATGAATGTGAGTCATACAATAGTTCAGAGAGCTCAGTAATTTATGACTGCTATTGAGATTCATTTTCTTCTATTACAGCTATTACAGCTTATTGTTTGTTTATTCTAAAGCAGTAATTAAATTGCTATAACTACATTTGCTTGTTGTACATACGGGGTTTATATGTACAGAACATACATACAGTTCAGTAAGATATAAAGCATTAAAATAACATTTAAGAAGGATTCAGATCATAAGCACTTCCAAATATGGAGTCTTTGACGTAGAACACAACAAAACTTTGTCCTACCAGTGAACCACAACTTGCCAACTTGGAATCTATCAAGTTTTTATTTAAATGCTTTAGAAAGTGGCTTTTGACAATAACTTAAATTTAAATTTAAATTTAAATCTGGGCTTCCTGGTTCAATTATACAATGTCTGTTGCTTAACTATATTTCATTGCACAGGCAAAACCCTTATGTAAACCTACGGTACATTCCTGCTCATGCCTGAAGCTGAAGCTTGTGTTTAATCATATCACACAATTAAAAGCCATTGGAAGCAAACTGTACACAGCCCTTTGATTAGCAAGAAAGACGTCAACAGTGTATTTCTATGCTGGAAACAAGCCTAAATTATAAATTCAATGCATACTCTGCTTACTGAGACATTCCCCTACATGTCTCATAAGAGAAAAGTGAGCAATAACTGAATTTGTAAAGCCACTACAGAGAAAGATGCAGTTTTACATATAAAGTAGCTCTGCTGTCACAATGTGCATGCACATGTCATTGCTGCTAGAATGCAGGGAGCCATTTCAACCGTGGATGAAACCAAACAAGCAGAATTCAAATAGGATAGAGAAGATAAAAATGTCCACCTTCAGAGCTACCCAAATGCCATCTGCTACCTACAAAAATGCAACAGTAAATCCACACTCTCCTTGTTCAGGTTGTTTATGATGCTGTTTGTAGATTAAATATCCTATTCACGTTATGCTTGCAAAAAATGTTGTTGTCAACATGGTCATTTAAATTTGAATTCCTAGAATTCAAGTTACTAGCATCATAACATGTATAATTGCTTTAAATATTTTATTACAAAACTGAATTTTAGATAAAACAAGTAAACCGAAGGTCACATTTCAACTATTTCTGAGGCTGTCTCACCATGGCTTTGATAGGAAGATACTGGTTGTTTTCTTCTGGAGTTAACAACCTTCAATGGGAAAAACATTCTCTCTCCCATAATGCAAAATACACATGCAGAGATAAAATGTTCCAATTAACGCTGGCCTTGATCCTGTTCTTTGTGCTATCTGTATTGAATCTGTATGATTCTTTCCCAATATCTTTTTTCTCACTTTCATTGGGCCTATCTCTTAGCACAATCAGACAATACTATGTCTGAGAGCCCATGTTTGTTCAAATAGGCCTAACCAGCACAGTTTTCCCTGCTATTTTAATCTAAGAGCATTTCAGAAAAAAACTAACCTAAACAAAAAACTAAACGCCAGAAAAACATTCAAACCCTTTAATTCAATATTCTACCACAGTGTAGTCGTCTGGGAGGAAATAGGTATCTGCACATTCTGCCCAGTACAGTTCAATCCTCAAGAGACCAAAGCTATCTACTCAAGTCAAGTCAAGGTATTGAGAAACGTGGATTATGCATACAAGATTTCAGTTACGCCTTCATTTGGCCATGAGAAACTTGAACTCTAAGTTAGTCAGGGTACAAAGCTCTAAGACTGGTATTGTGAGAGGTATCACTTTCTCCCCATAGTACTTGGTGAGATAAAAGCTTAAAATAGACTCGCTGGGTCTGCCAACTACAGAAACGGTGTAATGTGCAGGAATCTTTACAATTACATTATATTGGAAGGGAAGCACTATATTTGGCTGGTGCATATACCCTGCACACAGTATCATCTGGAAAAAATAACAGTATCAGTTAGAGGCATTCAGGTTATGTGGCGCTCTATGGAAGTGAAATGCATACTCTGAATATTACAATATCTGCAAACCACTTGGTTTTGATACTATACTGTTATACAAGGATACAAATAATAATAATAATAATAATAATAATAATAATAATAATAATATTATAATAATAATGTATATTTACACTAAATTAAGCACAATTTGGTGAAAATAAATCCTTTATTCATTCATCCTATTAAGGATATAATAGCAAGCTTAAGGGAAAATGATGAGAATGTTGCAAAAACAGACAGAAAATATGTATAACCTTCATTCCTGTAGAGTTCCTGCAGCTCTGATATAAATCACAGAGGTATTCAGCATATTGCCATGAAACCACAATGTTGTGGATCTCATTTGGTTCCATTAATGAATTACACAAGGGGGATAGACCCTTTGTCACAGTTCAACAGCACTGTTATTTTGACATTACATCTGCTGATGCGCGTTCTAATTGAAATTGTTTATTCCTGCTAACCCATCTCCCTTTAACTTGTAATTACTTGCTGCTGATCTGATGGTTATAAGTCAGTTACATTAGGACTTGCTAATTATATTAAATAGCTTAATCAAGTAATTGCATGGATTACACAGTTATTAAGAGAAAACAGTATAAACTCTCAGTCAAGACATGATGTACAATACTGTACTGTAAAGATACAAAATCCAGACTGTATTTTATTTGTTCCTATTTGCACAATAGGGCTTTTCCGAATCTTCATTTTATTTTTCACTGGCAAAAAAAGGCAACATTTCAGCAAAGGTGCATCTATTATGCTTTTTCACAGATGTTAACATATGACAATGTGCTTACTTTACAAAATCACTCTTGCAAAAAGATTTTAAACGCACAAATGCACCCGTCCCTATAGGAACACTGCTGTGCTTTATTACAAACAGACAACACCAACCTCATTAGCACCAAGAATAATCTATTAACAAAGTCATTATATATTGGATGGGAAAATGATTTCAGAATCATAATTATAACAATATAATAGAAAACCTGCTTTTAATCTGACTGATATTGAGGTAGTCTAAATTCTATATTTTTAACATTATATACTTTAAAATAAGGGGGAAAAGCAGTTGCTTCACAAACATTTAGAGAATGTGAGACTTTCGGCTATTAACCCATTTAAGAATTAGAAGCTGTAAAGTCTGTAGTCAGCATTAACTGGAAATGCTATTAAAGTAACTGAAAAGAGGGTCGGTTTTCTTAAAAATTCTGTATATTTACAGCAGCCTTTCAACTAAAAACCTATCCAACACTAACACATCAATCTCATCTGACCTACATCAGACAACGCTCCTAACATCTGCACTGAGTCAAGAGTGTCATTACAATGGTATGCTTATAGGCAGGCCTGTCTAAGATCCAGACATTGCTGGTTGCCCAAATTCTTCAGCAACCCACAACTAAAAGCCCAAGCTAAGATTTACTATTACTGTACTGCATCTGACACGATGACACATTACCCAAGATATCTTCCCAGGTAATAAAGGACCCTAATATTTTCGGTTTCAAATAAAAAAAAGGAAGTAGGGCCTAGCCGGAAAGTTTCATCAGGTCCATGCTTAAGACTTTATATTAAGAAATTAAAACACTTGCAGACAAAAGCTGCACCATGTTTTAATGAATAAAGATTGAAAATAAATCTATCTTGAAGGAACAGATCACAGCCGAGTTGGAAATTGTAGGGTCGCAGTGTTCCTAAGGAAATTAGGAAGAGTAGAGCCGTCCATAAAAGTATATGGGCTAATGTGATATAAATATATTCTAGTGATCTATACAGAGTCATTTCACAAGACTACACTGCAATTAATACAGCAATAAATAATTTAAACAAACAGCGAACTATAATGTAAAAAAACAACAAACAAAAACAAAACATGGATATGTATTAGGTATATTTGGGTTTAGGTTTATTGTAATTATTAGAAAGATTTAAATTCTGTGTTAAAGGTAGAAATCTCCAGAGAGATAAAGATCTGAAGTTAAACCCAATCCCGAACTCAAATCTATTTTAATGAACAGAGTAGAAAAGCAATCCTTATCCTAATGAAAGTCAAAGTTTCCTGGAAAATCTAACCCTAAACTGTGCTCAGCATTTTATGCCTAACCATAAACTGAACCATGAACCATGAATCTGAACTAATCAAATTATTACCCACAAACAACCTAAATATATCTGCAAGGCCATTCCTACCTTCACCTGTATAGGTTTAACTCATGGACTGTTTTTCATAACCATGGAAGAATGTGTTCATGTTTTATTAATGTCGATGTAGGAATTAACGTGTTGCTGTGCAGCTCAAACACATTCATAAACAGCTTCTAACTTTTTCTCGAAACTTAATAATTTTTAGAGTGATGCATGAAACGATAGCATGAAACATCTTGAGATTGCTTCAGTGAGAAAAGGTCCCAATGCAGGTCTAGAAATGAATCCATCAAACAAACAGGTGTTGAAGAAAAGCAGTTGCCACAGGGCTAAATTTGAAAAGTCTTTTCTCTCTGAACACACCATACCAAGAAGGAGTTCACAGATTCAAGTCTTAGCTAATGTGTTAAACTATGTGTGATATTTATGATTTGACAAACACTTGGCTAGTGTATTTGGGGGAGAAATAAGAGAAATGCTCCTTATGCCAATTGAACCTTTTATGGAGCACTTCAAAGATGAAAAGAGACTCGCAGAGCGATGATTTGTGCAATCTTAGTGGAAAAGCACATTGGTAAAAGCCTAAGTACGTACACCTGAAGGTATGGCTGATGAATCATTTTTCCACTGTCCTATCTGAGATTAACATTTCCTGAGAAAATGTGATGATAATGTGCATGAATGTGGTTATGGAGTGGATTCAAATGATAGTGTTTTGTCATACAATGTCATTTCCATTGTTACAGTAACGTCCTACAGGTTTGCTGGGCATTTCCACCTCTACTCATTGAGAGGGTTGTGAATGAGTATATTGTTAAAAGCAAAACTGCATTTTTAAAGGTTTCCTTCAAGAATAAAAGTACCTTTGATCTTGGATTTTACTTGAATGTACTTCAGCTGAAAGAATTTTAACGATTGGCAGGTAGGTCAAGGTTTTGATTTGGTCCAGGCTCCAGTCATGCTTCTGTAATTTCATCCTCTATAGAAATTGCTGGTAATGAATTGATCAGACATGGATATCGTAAAATGCCAGGATGAAAGAAGCTTTGAAACTAGATATGAATTTTGATTTTAGTTTAAAAAAAAAAAAAAAAAGATCCTTACGTGTAAGAAAAAATATAAATAAATGCTTTTTCATTTCTGAGAAGTATTTCAAAAGAAAAAGGGGTTCTTCACTATTCTGAGAATGGTTTACTGTTTGCTGGGTGGTGGCTATTTTTCTTAAATCTTTTTCTATTTAAGAAAGTAAAATAGGAAACACTGACTGCTTGTGCTGGTCTATTACTCACTGGTGTATTTAATGATAATGACTGAATTTATTTTATATTAAGTGGCCATATTTTAGATTTTGCATCAAGTTTTTGTTGCTAATATAAACAAAAATAAAAACAGATCAATTGTAGCCTATATGTCGTCGTCTTTTGAATTTGGTTTTAAAGGAAATTATATTAAACTCACCAAGTAGGTAAGGCTGACTCACAATGAACTGGATTTGCTGTCCTTCAAGTTGAGTCAGTCTCACAATATGCACATTTTATCTCTGCTTTGGTTGTCTGATTCATGCCACAAAAGGAAATACTTGGTTATCTTGTTTGCATAGCCTCACTCCCTCCCATTATAATTATGTCTAGGGAGAAATGCATCTTAAATTATAACGAGACAAGGAAGTAGATATCATATGGACAAAAACAGTGATGACCACTGAGGCCTTGATAAGAGATGACAAAAAAATTCAAGCTTTCAAATAACCATACAGTCATACACTCACATCAGTTATCTTATACCCTTTAGTGGCATTTAACACAACAGGTCTCAGACACCATGTATATTTTTATCCTAAATTGTCAAAGTCAGTGCAAGAATTTTTAATCAAGTTTAAAGTTGCAAACATTGCCCTTTTTGAAATGTGGTAGCTGCATTTTTTCGGTCCCTAAAGAAGTTACAACATACTTCTTAAAATGCTAGGAGGAGGAATTGTGATCACTACAAATACCATTTTATACACAGATAATAATACGATTACACTGGTGGAAAATAAAATATCCTGGGATTTAATGATGAAACTAGATGACACTTGCATAATTGTTCAATATACAGCAATAAAATAAAATAAAAATGAGACTAAATCCAAGTGTTAGACTGCTACCATCCAGTGCACATTGCTATGTATAGTGACAGAAATGTCACTGTAAGCCACAGGTTCTTAAACCAGGAAACTGAACAATGCCTGTATACAGTTTGTAACAGGAAAATAATTGATGGCCCGAAAACAACATCAGTCTGAGGAAGAGTTTCCATTTTGTTGCTGGAGAACAACAATATAAACAAGCTTTCTGCATGTTGAACAGCAAAGACCTACCAAGCAGATAAATGGCTGGACAAATTACCTACAGCTTCATGTACATTTTAATGGATTTCTTCCCCCGCCCCCCCCTCCCCTGCCCCAAAGTAGCTCCTCACTAGTAAGAGAAATCTAAACGATTTAAATGCAAATGAGATAAATCAGATTAAACTTGAAGCACTAAAAGGCCATTTGAGTCTGCCCATGAGGGCCTAAGAAATATATTTACAATTCAAGTGTCTACCCAAGCATATTAAGACTTTTTTGTTTCCCCCCCAATGTGTAATGAACCCGATCTTAGGTTCTATATAGCAGGCTCCCCACAGCCTCCTCCAAAGCTCATTTTAATTTTAATTGTTTCAATCCACTTTAATTAAATGATATAATCTTCTGGTCAAACAAATTTGGCACCATCAAGAGACGCCGGACAGAAAACAGATTCAATGTGTTATGTACTTGAGGGGGCAGAAAGTGAAACATGGCAACCACGTATACACTATCTCCATTTGTTTAACATTAGTTTTCACGTCACTTAAAACAATCCATGTACTAGCAAAACCTATTACTGCAACAAATTACTCCTTACAGCAGCTGTTGAAATAGTGCCATTCTTACTGTTGCCAGAAGGTGTCCACAGTCAGGCATTCATATCTATACTAGTAGACACAACACCGCAGCAAAAATAAGAAATAAATACTACTTATACTATGTCTAATTACTTTGATTTATTACAGACACGTATGAGTGGGTGTAAGACTTAATCGTCAGTTCAAGTATCCCCACATTGTAGAGCCTACCTAAGTACTATTAATAAATACAGTGCAAGGAGGAAGCTTTGATTTTGACAAAATTGCATGTCCTCAACTACACAAACATATCTGCCTCTCTTTACATCCAGGCATTCCCCAACTAGGAAACATTTGTATTTTGATTTCTGTTAAATTGTTTGGGAAAACATAACCCATTTTTAAATGGCATTCAAATATATACAATCTGGCTTTTGTCAAGTGTTCAGTAGTTGGAAGCAAAAAGCCTGTGTATATATTCTATTTTACATTTACACAGTTCCATTTATAACCACATAATGCAAAATAAATGGTCTTTGTGAGACTTGATGTTCAGTATTGAGAGTCTAGAACTTTCTTTTTTTTCTCCCATCACTGAGTGAAATACAGAAAACCAATTCCAGGCTATAGGTTATGTTTAATCTCAGACATAACTGAAGATTGGCACAAGGTAAGTTCACATCTACAGAATCAGAAATGAAGGTGGTCAGGTCTAATCAAGCTGAAAGGAAACCTCATTTAACCCAAAGATACAGAAATATAGAAAGATCAAGCAGTTCAAACCATATTGACTCAATTTCTTACTGTGGATACCAGGCTCTGACTTCAGTAAAGCTCAGTTTTACTGTATTTAACACTAATAGAAGATCTGCATAAATCAAATAAATTAAAAAAAAATGTAATCACTTAACTGAATCTTAGAGCACTGCAAGTCTCAATTTCTAAATCTTTTATGTCTCAAAATTATAGATTTAACATTGGAATAAAGACTTCTTATTGTACCCTGCCACGTTTCTCATAGGACAATTTTAAAACACTGACACATTTGTAGGCTGTATTTCTTCAATAACGAAAGGATTGATTTTCCCCGTTTCTCATTTCAAAAGGAAAACATAAATAAAATCCATAACTGACATATGGAGATATTTATAAAGAAGTGGATTGCAAAGATGTGCTGTACTGTAATGTCACTCGTCTTTGACA
Source organism: Amia ocellicauda (assembly GCF_036373705.1). Classification (NCBI taxonomy): domain Eukaryota; kingdom Metazoa; phylum Chordata; class Actinopteri; order Amiiformes; family Amiidae; genus Amia; species Amia ocellicauda. The sequence continues at coordinate 7,283,447 of NC_089852.1, forward strand.
ATAATTCTAATTGATTTATGTATGTATTTGTAGCTTATTTTTAGCTGCTTGGGAAGTGAACATTTTAACATTTAATTAGATTGACTTTTCAAATGGAATTCTGGAGATCATATTGCATTATATATGGACAACCAGCACACAAATTTAATGTCAAACAATAAAATGAAACGGCAAGTGGTGAGAGTAAAATGTATATTTATGTTGTGCCAAGTCCGTGCTTGATCTGTAATAACTGGGGATTTGTGAAACTAGGACTTGCAAACATGCTGACATGTAAATGTACATATATTTGTAATAAACTGAAGACACCAGAGATCACAGAAGTCAGATGTATCTAAGTTTAGCTGTCACTGACGCATACAGATCAGTCTTGTGTACATTAATTTAAGAAGTTATTTTCAATGCAGACTAATCAAAGTACAGACAACTAAACAGAGATCATGTGCTGCTGTAATAGAAAAAAAAAAGTAAGCTTCGGCATAATAAGGATTTAATGCTTTCTGCAGGCAGATGAAACATGGATTCAAACAGGCAGATGTTCTGTTGGAAAAAGAAACTCAATGCAACCCCAACAGGCATACAGCACAGAAACAAATCAGGCTACGACCACAAAGCACAAATTGTTCATGGTGCGGGGAATGCTTACGGTAAAGTCTCAGATTTATTTTGGACTGCTTTTACTTAATCTAAAAAATAGGGAGAAATCATCCATCTAGACAAGAGAAATACACTTAACTCTCATCCACAAGTCTGTAGCAAAAGTGGTTACTTCAGTTAGTTGATCTATTTATTTTTGTATCCATACACCACAAACCAAAATACAAAAATAAAGCAACAAATTAATAAATAAATAAATAGATACATCAATAACATGGTTTTATAGTACTGGTTTAAAGCAGACTTTGGGGTTATGTCTGTTATGTGTTTTATAATCGTATAATCCATGATTTAAGCTAAAAATGGTAAGTTTCATAATTTAAATATGAACTGCTTTGGCCACCCTACAAATAATGTCTGCTTGGGCACGACCACAGAGCTGCAAAATGGAGGTGGATAAAATTCAAGCATATAGTAAAACATTTTAGGGGGATAGTTCTTTGCTGTTGCTGTCGTTTTGTAAATTAATACCAACCTACCACTGCTTTTATTTTGAACAGCATATCTTCTACTGTGTGCTGAACAAGATATGCTGGGTGAATGCAGTGTATCACCATTAAGAGATCATCCAAAAGTGCCCAATCTATTCACAGAAACAATAGATTGTTTGAGGTGATCTTTCTAGGTTTCTCCTTCACAAACTTGGTTGTTACAGCAGAAAACCTGTTGAGGCCTTTAGACATTTAAAAAAAAAAAAAATCTACACTGTAGAAAAACATTTAATGGGACCTCCACCTTTTTAAAAGCAAGCTAAGATTTGGGCAGCTTTAAATTGAAAGTGAAGGCACTCCGAGGATTATGTGTAGGCAAGACTAGAATATGGTCGTGTGGATGATGTTTGACCTTTGATAATTAAAAAGGTGATTTTTGTTTCTATTCAGTCAGAAGGTATTATCCCCCAACTGAGATGAAATTAATAATACATATAAAAATACACAGGGCTTTGATACATCTGATGTTGCTTCATAGTCCCCCACTTTTATATGCAAGGCATGCTCTCAAACATATTTAAATTACTCCAGGGACCCATTAGTAATCTGCTTTTTGACAAAACTCTTGAAAAAGAGTGACAGTTGGTCGCTAATTAAAATATGTTGAAAGTGAGAACAATAAGCAGGCATGGTTGCGACAGATTTTTCCATCAAACACATCACTAATGTAACACCCACATCCTGAAAAATCCTTAAATTTAATATAATTCTCATAATGTACAGTGTTTACTGAAGACATTGGTTGAAAGTATTTTACACCATATCAGAAGAGACACCTGCAAACACTACAGCTAGAATGAAGATGTGCATATTAATTAATCTGAGAATAATAAAAAACAAAGTAGACTCTGATAAAAAATTGTTTAACATATTAGATATTAGTGATATTATTAATTGGGCTGGCTGATGTGTTAATCTAACTAACTAGACAATTCCAATGTAGATGCTAGATATACAATTCCCCATAGCCAAATAAATGTGTGTAGCCTATTTGTTTCTCATCCTTTTAAAACACACTTAAATATGAAAAAAAAGAAACACTTGCATGGAACTGGTTTAAGGAGCAGTACTTCAAAAGACTTTAAAAAGGTGTGAAACTGATAATGGGCAGTAAACCAGAAGGAATAAAAGCCCGGGTCTCTTGCATATGGTACTGCCAATACATGTTTTGCCGTGACACTGAAATTGATATGCTTTCTTTGGGTAGTAAATTTAATTGTAGCTTGTCTCGTCATTTAAATCTGTTTTTTCAATAAAGCACCTCAGCTTGATTAAAATGTACATTTTGTCTTTGATTCTTAAAAGATTGATCTCATGTATTTAACCCTAGACCTTACCGTGTGATCCTTTCTTTTAGCAAACCTCCTGCTTACGATCAATTCCATGTGACCTGCTTTACTCAGATTATAGGTCTCAGTAGGTCTAAATTGATATGCTCAGATGGCTGTGTTTTTGTAGATTTGCTATCACAATAAACAGGTCTTTGTTCACTTACTGCACTAGGCCTACGACCTCTGTATAAAGCCTCTCTCAATGAAGGGGCTTATTGAAGAAAGCCATGGGGAGACACTGCGTGGGCTGGAGGGTGTACATGGAAGTGTATGATACAGATGCTGACAAACAAACACAAGGATTATAGTTCTGTACTACTTGTTATAAAGAAAGGCCTGTGTTGTAGATTAGAACAATTAACAAGTTACAGAAGCGGTTTTGCCCTGTGGCTGAGTGAGGCCAATGAACTGGAAACAGCTCTCAAAACATCATCTGGCAGACTGAAAACATACTGTATTTAAAAGAAAATGTTTCACTGGGAGATTCATGAACTTTGGAAAGCTGGCTGGACATCCCAATACGAAAGGGTTTCTGCTGCAACCAGGGTCATATAGGTTAGTCTTTTTGGAATGACTTCCTTTACACGGGCGAGAATCCAAACACATAACGCATTCTCGCCCATTTGTGTGCATCATAACATAGACCATGTCAAATTTCTACAGTCGTTAGAGCATTTCTAGCAGGATTTAAAGTATGGTCTTTCTATAGGTGTATAAAAACAGAAATAAGTGAAATAACTTATTTGAGCGGTTTTGTGCATATAAACATAGGGATAAGTGGACAGAGATATGTAGAAATGCGTTGATTTCAACACTAGTTCTACACACTTAAGAATATACAACTAAACAAATGAATAGCCGATAACAGCTGTTGCATACATTACTAACCGTAACAAGCGGCCTTCCCACTGGCTTTTGAATACATTTTAAATATTTTACTTTAAGTACAACATAAAAAATATTAACAACTAGCAATAATGTTTAATTCATTTTACTATACTTACGGACACAAATCTATAAGCTTGAGAAGTCCCTGTAATGATCACTGTGACTTTTATTGAAGTGGTAATACTCTTCATTACACAAACGAGATGCCCCTTACTGAAGCCAAATGAGCTAATTTAGTCGAGTCTTAAACATCACAGCATGCAAAATGAGGCTGTTAATTTATTTATTTATTTCAGTCAGTTAAAGGATTCTTTGACTGGGATCATGCAAAGTAAGTTGCTTGGGGCAAAACACACAACAAACTAATGTGGATATAGCAAACCACCAGTTTTGTAATTTGAAACTGGCACCAAAATACGTTTCTATAATGTTGAAACATACAGGTTGAATGAGGAAATCCCTGGCTACTTTTAAATGTGGATAGGCCTGTTTGTCAGTTTAAGCTTTAAACACCTTTGTTGACTATAAGAAGAAACAGTTAAAATATATTTAGTTGGAATAATAATAATCGTAATAATAATAATGTGCATATATTTGCCTTTAATTCTGACTGGCCAATGAATTGAAGCACCTGGGTGATGCTTGGCAATCATTTTACACCAATAGCTCACCAGACTGCAGATAATCGTCATATATATACACCGATCAGCCATAACATTATGACCACCTGCATAATATTTTGTAGGTACTCCTTTTGCTGCCAAAACAGCCCTGACCCGTCGAGGCATGGACTCTACTAGACCTCTGAAGGTGTGCTGTGGTATCTGGCACCAAGACGTTAGCAGCAGATCCTTTAAGTCCTGTAAGTTGCGAAGTGGGGCCTCCATGGATCGGACTTGTTTGTCCAGCACATCCCACAGGTGCTCGATTGGATTGAGATCTGGGCAATTTGGAGGCCAAGTCAACACCTTGAACTCATGATTCATCAGACCAGGCCACCTTTTTCCATTGCTCCGTGGTCCAGTTCTGATGCTCACGTGCCCATTGTAGGCCATTTTCGGCAGTGGAAAGGGGTCAGCATGGGCACCCTGACTGGTCTACGGGCTACACAGCCCGATACGCAACAAACTGCGATGCACTGTGTGTTCTGACACCTTTCTATCAGAACCAGCATTATCTTTTTCAGCAATTTGAGCTACAGTAGCTCGTCTGTTGGATAGGACCACACGGGCCAGCCTTCGCTCCCCACGTGCATCAATGAGTCTTGGCCACCATGACCCTGTCGCCGGTTCACCGCTTTTCCTTCCTTGGACCACTTTTGATAGGTACTGACCACTGCAGACCAGGAACACCCCACAAGAGCTGCAGCTTTGGAGATGCTCTGACCCAGTCGTCTAGCCATCACAATTTGGCCCTTGTCAAAGTCGCTCAGATCCTTACGCTTGCCCATTTTTCCTGCTTCTAACACATCAACTTTGAGGACAAAACGCTCACTTGCAGCCTAATATTTCCCACCCACTGTCAGGTGCCATGATAACGAGATTATCAGTGTTATTCACTTCACCTGTCAGTGGTCATAATGTTATGGCTGATCGTTGTATATATGCTTAATGACAAATTAGAATCAAAACATGTTTCAACAATTTCACATAATTAAATAATCATCATCACTTTGGCTTTGTTAAAAGAATCCACACATACTTCCCATCTGAAATTTTTTTAAAAAGCTCAAATACTAGCTTGACAAGGAATGACAAGGAATCAACACAAAATGTATTCTGAACACGAGATAAGATTTTTTCAACCACAAAACCCTAAATCAGAAGAAAAAGAAGAAAAATCAGTTAAATGGTCTCACACACTACTTTGGACAAATGGGTGAGAGCTCACTTCGGATAGAACATTGCTCCCCAGAGAGGCTCAGAGGTGGAATTGAAAATTACAGTGACGTGGAAGGAAGGATTATAGGGAGGTACAAGAACAAATCATCTCTCACTCAGCTCCGAGGGAGGGAACCAAGGTCCTTCAGAAGACCACATTAACACCATGACAAACGGGGATGGTAGGTAACAGACTTCACAAATGACTAAGTGGGAATATGGTCCATTAAACTAATATTTCTGTGGGAATGTGATTAAAATACAATACAAGAGCTGTTCAACTGTGGTAAAAGGGGCTCTTAAATAAATTACGCTGATTTGAAATGGTTTAAAAAAAACAACATCAAAAAACAACAGTTGTAACTTAGACAAAGCCAATCAAAATCATTTATACAATCTATAACACAGTCAAGCCAACTATGCAGTTCTCAGAATCATGTGTGTCTGCTGTGAGAACTATTTTCCTTAGGAGTTAAGGACAGTTAGTTCTTAAATGAAAGGGAATTGCATTCATTATAAGAGCTGTACAATGAATGAAAGTTCATACGAGGCGATTTTTTTTATCCGGTTACCAAAACAAAACAAAACCTTTTCCACGTACTAATTTATAGAGAGCAGATATATTGGTACTCCTGTATGTCTTTAGAATGCTTTTCACCATACAATAGGTCAAATATAGGTCACGTTACTTTACAGAAACTAGTGGTAGAAAATAGTTTCGACCAAGAAGCAAAGATAATATCTTTTCAATAACAAACAGGAGATTTGCAGTCATGTGCCAACTGCCAGGTTTCAGGATTGTTTCCACACACAGCTACAGTTTTTATAACTAAAGAAAAAGACCCATGTCCTGGAGTATTTTGAGATCTCCTACAACATAAGCATTGACACCAGACACTCCTTGATCTCAGCTTTACGTTTCAAGACATCAGTAAATACTAATTAATCAAGAAATAAAGGTGTAGTGAAAGAAACAACGAATAACAAACACAAGCAGAACATTTGTATTAAAACACTGAGATAGCATCCAATAAAGAAGTTAGAAGCTTTGAGATATGATGGTAATAAATTGTTCAACAAATATAGATATAAACCAGAACTACTGTTCTCAAAGTCACTGATAAGTTGTAGAAATCCATTCTCTGAATGGTACTGTTAATCAAATACATGAGATTTATTTTACAAACATATACCCAGAACAAAAAGAGCCATAGGCATACGCCTAACACAACACCTCCCCCCACAGGACTTTAGTCTTCATTAAAGGTTGAATTATCCCAAAATAAGGGCCTCCACAGAGATCTATGGGGCTTAATAATGGTTATTAGTCAGCACAGAGCTTATTAGGGCCTTGGAGTATTTACAACACATGCAAATAAATATAAATAGCCTGGAGTGTTAATGAGATCAAATGTCCAAGGAAAATTAGATTATTTATTCAAATGTCAAAACTCACACATGTACAACGATCTGAGATAATACTATTGCTAGGGGGGGCAGGACTTCTGAATAACCATAATACATGAAAACCATAAAGTTAAGAAGAAAGGCTGAACATAACCTTCTTTTGTTGAACCTTTAAAATAAATAAGTACATAAAATAGTGAAATAATAATATGTAGTCCTACTACTTACTAAATATTTGTATTCTCTTGTATGCTACTATCCTGCAATTGAACTGTAACCACAGCAGTACACAACTATTTATCAAGGTGGAGGAATATGTATTTTAACATTGACAAGGTAGCAGGTGATCCAGGCTAAGCCACTGCCAGTGTCCAGATGTCCGAGAACAAAAAGGTAGGCCACTCTGACTGGTCTTGAAAATACAGAAAAATATTCATGAAATGTAACAGATTCTAACGAAGGACCAAAGAGGAGAAATGCTGCAGCCAAGCAACCCAAACATGACATTGTTTATCTGTCCACATCAGACACGATGCCTTCTAATTAAACCCAGCACAAACACTGTCACAGACGTGTTAAATGAAAGAAGCAACTGTATCTGTGGCACAATGTAGAACCACAGCACCAGTAAAACGCAGATAAGCAAAAGAAACAATCTGTCAACTCTGACACCCTCCTGTCGGTGGAGCTGTTGAAATGTCTACTTCTTTAGCTCTGATTAATGGATCGCTAACATTTGGAGGCAATAAATTCCGGTACAATTGTTCATTTTATACGGCACTTTTTTATACGTTTGCCTGCGTTCGGTTTCTGAATTAAATCTGAAATGCCAATTTACAATCTTTGGATAGTGTATCAATAAGACTCTCCTGCCAGGGGGCTAATGATATAGATTAAAAAAAACAAAGCTTGGTATATAGGTATATAGATATTTTAGTGTTTTGCAATAATAATTTAAAAAAAAAAGATAAAATCATAATTTGCATAAATAAAATTTAACCAGCAGGAAAAGACGAAACAAAAAAATAATATAAACCCAGAAGGTCTGACTTTGAACAAAATCATAACATTTTACTGTACACTAAGAACTAACTGTTTCCTAAAAATGCTCAAATTTATATGAACACTAATCCTTAAAACACACATACACAGATACAAAAAATATAAAAATAACAAAAAATTAAATAAATCAGAGAAGCCACTTTAGGACAGTCTCCCACTCCCATTTACTTTACATTTTATTTATCAGTTTATTCAATGATTCATTGATTTATTCAAGCTTGATTCTTAAATACAAATGCTCTGCCAGTGCAGCCTCTCATGACTAAAATGATAACTTAATATCCTTCACTGCTATTCCATCTGCCAAGGGCACTCTTGATAGCCAACATGAAAATGAAGTAATTTAGCCATTGCATAAGCTCATCCCAACAGCACTCACCTCACAACACTGGATAACATGGTCTCCTGTATGCATCTTACGTTTTTGAGTCCCTTTTACAGCTTACTAAGCACAACAATAAAGAATAAGCTAATGGAAAAGCCTTTTTTTTTTTTTTACAATGATGATTCTTTAGATAGACACATAGATGTATGCATTGCACAGACACACATATTATCTTATTGCTGGGTATTATAATTAAGACGCCATGCTTTTCAAATCTCATAGAAAGTGAGGTTTATTGCTTTAATTAGAGGAATTTCAAAGCTTGCCTTAAGCTGCTCTCATTTCTCATCAACCATTTTAGGAGTGCTGTAAATATCCTACCCATACAGCAACCAGAGGAAAATGTCCTGGAAGCTGACGGGTAGATTACGTTCTCACTCACACTTTTTGAATGCTGATCAGATAACGTACAATTGAGGAGAAAAAGACATTGAGGAGCTGAGAGTGCCAAAATTAATTCATCTTTGTATTAGAGCCTACCTTATTTTGGTCCCTTTCTTCTTCTAAGTTTGAAACACTCAGTCTTTAACAGAAATCTACATAGGCTACATAGTGCGTCATAAGCAAAAATAAGACTGCATTTACACAAAAAGGGAAAGAAGAATGCAATGTCTGTTAATGCCACTAAATAAAAGTACAATTGATATTTGAAATTATTGTATTTTTGCAGGAATAGAGTTTGTAGTTTTAATATACTTCAAGGTGGGATATTAATTGCATTTTACCATTTCTTGAGGGCAGAGGTGAGAGTACAATTGTTAAGTTAGTGTGCTGAGAGATTAGTAGTTGTACAAAACAATCCCAGCTGCAATCTCTTCTTGTCTTTTCTAATCACTGTACTCTATCATCCAGGATAAACTGTCTCTAATGGTTGCTTTGACAAATATCTAATATGTGTAGCCATCAAATACAATTAATTTGAGCCTCTGAAACACATTTTCCACAACCTTTTATATCACTTCAATAAAGCTGTCACCTTAATATCATCAATGGGAGGAAACAGATAGGGCAAAGGAGATAATGCACAAAATCTACATTTCATTTTTCTCCCATTAATTAAAAGTACAACTAACATTTTAAAACCCATACATCTGTCTTTATATATAACTAGGGATATCTATTTTATATATACATTTAAAAGATTGGTCGTACTTTTAGTTTAAAATAACAATCTTCCTGTACATCTAATGTTTTAATAGACTTTTAGTGTGGATTTTAGACAACAGCAGTGTAGGACTAAACTGAAGAAAGTAGCAGATGTTTTTAAGCTAACAATGTAAAAGCATTCTCTACAAAGGTCAGCAGAATACCAAAACAGAAAAAATTAAATTATTTCCTTCAAAGGTAACTTGCAAATTATTTTCACTGCAAGTGTGTCATTGTTGCAGGTCTATTGCAATGTTACTTCCATGATTCCCCGCAAAAAATGGAAAAATCCTGTCATATGAAGTTCATACTGAACATTTGTTTGTTTAATTAATTTTCCAAATGTGACCAATACTACCAGAGTGACATATACACTATAGCTGTGGCCCTTACACTGTTCTTTTAGGCTATTTATTACATCTTGTTTATTTCTATGCACTTGTTTAGCAAAAGGGGCAAGTGTGTATGTTTTTTTGTTGGGGGGGGGTGGATACACAATTATAATATGAACAACAATAATATTAAATAATAATAAAGAAACATTCTAAGAGGTTATCATTTAAAACAGTATATTTTGAATCATTCTTGTTTAGTCAAATGCCACCAGATGCACGGAAAGGTCCCATGTGTTTTAGGGAACAGTTCCTTCTTTTTAAACTAAAGAAAGCACCCTTTGCCTGGTGTGATTGTTTAAGCATCAGGCCATTTGGTATTCTGCTAGACTCTGAGCACTGCAGACCTCGAGAGCTGAAGCATCTAATCTGACGTCTGAATCAGCTGTGCGTGGCTGCAAGGGTCCGGTGTGCCAGCTGAGTTCATAAGAGGCTGACAACCCTGGACTACCCAGGGGAAACTCTGACAATCAGATAGCAGCTCTGGGTTGGGGACTACAGAACAAGACTGCCAGAGGGATGGCAAAGAAAGCACTGCAGAGAAAATAAAAAGATTAACATCTATATGATCTTCACATGACTGAGAAACACACCGTAATTCATCATTGCAAACCGCTGTCAAGCATTTAATGTCATCAAGCTGGTGCCATTCTACGGACATAGTAGGCATTTGGGGATGGTATGGTTTTCATTCTTCCCCCCCCTCCCGCAACCGCCTATGTCTTGGAACTGCTGTCAACCTAATGCTGCACAATTTGAAACACGAAATGTATAATAATTTCTTCTCTATCCCCACCATGCCATACAACAGACCGGGCTTGTTTGTAAAATGTCGGTCTGATTCGGAGGGGTCTACTGCCATTGAGCAGTTAAATAAAATGCGTGAGCTCTAGCACAGAACCTGAGAATGAAGTCTGAAAAATCCTGATCAACTATTATAGTGGAACCACGGGAACCCAAGAAAACATTTGCCATTTTTAAAGAGTCTTTCCAGCTCATCTAATTCTGAAGAAGAATGATTTTCGTACCTCATCACAACACATCTCTTTTTAGAACAATTTACAGGGCAGGAAGTTAAAAGCTTTGAAATATAGCAGATTGACCCATTATCATCATAGATAAGGACTGACAAACAAATCATTATCTGTCTGAATTTAACTTAATCAAGCTTTTCCCAGCACGTTGCTATTATAATAGTGATTATTGCTGTTGATGTAAACAAGACCGTATCCTGTACAGGTCTAAAACACGTCTCCAGATACTATAGAAGGTTTATGTCGGAAAAAAAAAAAAACATAAACACAAATATACGTATATCAATGTGTTCAGAACCTGTGTAGTGACTCTTCAAAAAATCTAAGCCACAGTAAAACACTAGGAGTAAAACAAAGAATATAATCATATTTTCCAGACACCAGGTTTTCTGAAATACAAAATTGTATTTTCTAGAAATAAAAATGTACTACAGAACAACTAAATAATAAGAGACCATAAACAAAAGGCTTAATATTCTGGAAATATATTTGGGAAATAAAATAGTTTAACTAGTAGTGTTTTTACCCTTCCAACAACATGTTTTTTTGATTTTCTTACATAATACCCTGATTTGATTTACAGCTGTAATATAGGCTGTATCTAAGATAAACTGGAATCAATCTTCTTAAGAGTTGCTTCGGTGGTATTAAAGTGCATTATAGATAAGGAATAAATGAATAAATTGATTAATTAATAAATAAGCAATACATCATAATATAACAACTTGGTACACGCAGAGTCAGTTGTTGTATGGGTTTAAAGTGGAAAATAATGCAGAACTATTGTGATGAAAATAATAATGTTATGGTGTAGCAATCTTGGATAGGAAGGACTCCATGCGAATTTGACCCTTGGTGCTATTGATGGAAGATACCATGTTGCACTTTAAAAATATTAAATTAAATTAAAACCTAGATACATTGTCTGCCTTTAGTTAATGTACTGTCACTCCACTGAGCATGCAGAGATAAATAGGATACTGAATCATTAATGTAACCAACACAATACTGCTGGGGGAAAATCTTATTAATTTGGACTTCAAAATAATGTTAGCTAAAAAACAAAACAAACAAAACAACAGTATAAGTTTGTTACTAGTTGCGATCAATGGTTTCAGGCCTTTATCCAGCAGTGTCAGCACATTAACAACTAGCCTATGTAAATGTACTGATTTTACTAGTAGCATACTTGATAATAGCTATGAGCTCAGTCAATAAACAACAACAAAAACAAGCTGCCCATTTGAGATTCTCATTGAGGCAGGTAGGGAACCAGACAAGACTGAAAGTAAAGGGGGGGGATAATAAAACTCAATTCAGTTCAGCAGCTTTCAAATGGCATTCCAGGACAAATGTTACTCTTTAAGACAATCATAATAAAAAAAAGCTGCGACTCATCCTATTAGGACAGAGGCAGTGGGCAGAAGTAAACTGACAGGAGCTGTAACAGCTGGGGACAGTGACGTCACGGTCTCAAGAGAAACTGCATGAAGAGCAGAGAAAGCTGCCGCTACAAATAACCCCCATTTTGAAAAGACAGGATCACAGTAAAACAAACACTCTGGGAAGGAGCAGAACATGAAAAACAGGAATTTCTGAAGATGCCTCTATTGTGGAATAAACTATTTCCCTTTCTTTCTTTTTATGATATTGCAGAGACAGTGTGCATTTGCAGATTCCCATTTATAAAACCTAAAGCACAGTGTTTAAATTTGCAATACAAGAAAAAAACATTGATCTCACAGCTGTTAATCACTCTCACTGCTTAAAGTGATTTCACCTCTATTGCTGCGAGATTCTCCTTAAACCTAAAACCTAAACTAGAAGACATTTTGCTTATGTTGAACAACATAACATTCACTAGGCTAAATTAAGACCATTTCATGTTTAGATACATTTTACAGACATTTTGTAAGAGCATACATTTTTGTAAATATCATATAAAACTGCAATAATGCTATTTTTACATAAACAAATATGATTAACAAAAGTAACAGTACTGCCCTGCATTGAAGACATACCATACACCAAGAGTTTAACATAATATTTTGTATTTATCATTGAAAATAGGCTACATAAATAATCTCACAAGATGCCCTTTAATAAAGTTCATTTTTAATATTCATCACTCATAGTTTGGAGGTATTCATTTGCAACTAGTGCATACTGCAATGTATAGTTTATATGACATAAAAATATTATTTTAATTTGAATTTACTTTAGAACAACCTGGAAATAAATTATCAGATTTGTTTTTTCGAATATTTTGACAGATTATGTCTTCAAGTTCAGATGAGATCCCCCATTGTGCTTTGTTGCAAGGAAAATAACACATCTATCTTTCTTTTATAGGAACTTTATGTTTTCATAATAACTACAGCTTAGTGTAAAATAGTTTTTGGCAGTGATGAATAAAACATAATGACACTGTAGAGCCCGCGCATGTCAATATTGCTTGGAATTATGTGTATCGTAGCAACAGAACTCCTTGGAGTCTTGCCATTAGGGTTGAACCAAAGCAAGCACACCATGGCTTTTGCCCTAGGAAGGCAACGCTATTAAATAAATCATTTTATAAAGGGTATGGCCAGATTGTCCATTCTTTTAGGGTCCATATGTAATGATACAGCAAAATATAATGTTATGCAATAGTCATTTGACTCATACTTAACAACCTTGCTAATTACTAGCACTACTAATTGGCTTTTGCAATTTTGCAGTGGACAATTTCTGCAGAAGCTAAAAATCTCCTGTCATACATTCTCAGACAAACATGCTGTTACGCAACATATCCACATATTACGCAAAGATTAAGCTGCATGTAATAAAACACATCATACGGTCTATTCCTTAGAGGTATTGAGATTGCCATTTAACCCCATGCAATTAAATTGCTACAGGGCACATCTGACCAGAGGGGAATAAAGGAATCGCTACCAATCTATTCAAAGTGACACAGGCTAAACAGGGTCAATCAACCCCAGCCCCTATGACATCACAGTCGCTGATGATTGTCAGTTGTAAGAAAGATGTTATATGGCTGCACACGTGAGCATAACATGCTTCTGTAAACAGCTGCTGGATTCTTTTAAAAATACAAAACTAAAAAACAGGTGACTTCAAGAATGGTAACATCCAACACATTGCCACTGCAGGGCAGAAAGCCCCATATAATTCTCACCTGAACATTGTAATGCACCTAAACCACCCCCCAACAATGAATGAGACATTCCAAAGTGAAAGTAATTTAAAGTTTTTAAGGGGATACGGGAAAAGTGGGATTTCAAACTTTAAGGCAATGCACTGTAATGAAATATGTAAGGCCAGATGAATATGCAATGACTGTTTAAAAGAAGATAACAAATCCATTCAGTTCTGAAAGTGGGCTGATCCATGAAGCATGGAAAAGGTTGCGTATTAACATTAATTTCACACAATACCACTTTACTCCTGCTTGTCTGGGCTTGATAAATCAAACTATTGAGTCAATTAATGGGTGAGCAAGATGGCTTTACAATCTCTGATGTAAATGCTTAGAATACTTTGGACATTTATGTAAATCTTTATTTTACTGCATAAGAGCCCCATATGTTTTTGTAGCTATAATTTATAATAAGGAATATTAAGTAGCCTATGTCAATCACAGTCCACCCAGTTCTTGTTTAATGAGATGCACAAATTTGCTGAACATACTTTTTTGGGTCTGTGTGTGCACACGTGTGTATGTGTGTATCTGTGCCACTTTAATGACTTCTCCCTCGGTGGATATAGCTTCAGCTCAATTAAAACAGTCACCATAAAACCATTGCCTCAGTTAGTCACACAATCTTCGAGGCAGACTGGAAGGTTCAGCCCCTTTAATCTAAGATTGTCCTGCCAGTTTCCATCAAACTGTATAGCTACAATATAGTTCTTGAATTAGATCTATGCTCACAAAAATAAAAATAGCCTTCATATCCCTTTCAAGTACAATAATCAAGCATCAAAACATGACTGCAAGCATTTTTTTTTGTTTTTTTGTTTTTGGATAGCCTTTCATTTTTAAATAAACAGATGAATCAATTTAAAATGTAGCCTAGGACACAATGCTTGTGGGGATGACTGAAAACAGGAACAGAGAGAAACATTCACCTGTAGACCCACAGGGCAAACGTCAACAGTATTGCACGTACATGTTTGTAATTCTCATTAGGCACAAATGCACAAATATTTCTAAACACAGGCACATCACATCTGCATAGTAAAACTTTTGTAAAAACTCTTTTCATCCCTGTAAAACACAGGATAGCCTCCAACTATTTACAGATTCTTGATTTACTTTCAGTGCATCCTAACCTAAGGCAGCTCTCAGGAAAAAGACACAAACATTAGATAAGTGAATTAGTTTAAAGAATAACTTCTTATTTTAAACAAGAGAATATTTTTGTATGGACTAACCTTTGCAGTCGTATATCTGAAGATCAGAGCTTGAATTTAGACTCCGACATTTGTGATTGTCTCCGTCTTCCTGACCTGCCTGTATAACTTGACTAAACCTGTCGGCGAATCTCAGAGTTTTTGGGTGTGCTTCTCAATTGTCAGTGTCACAGATGGGTTGGGCTCTGCACAGCACATATAACACCCAGTCAGTTACTGGTGGTAACAATGGGTCATAGCGGTACTCCTGACTAATAATCAGAATCACAATATTATACCCTCCTTTTAGGAGTTTTTCGTTAAGAATCAGACCATTTTGGGCTTATTATTTTTAAATATCAAAACACTTTCACTTGTTAATAAACTATTAAAGAAAAAAATGTCATGCAGATACAATATTTCTACCATATTTAATACATCTAATTTAGTATTAGTAATTTAGCAAATTTGTTTTGCACAATGTTAGTTGTATTTCACAAACATAACCACCTAGAGAAGGTCACAGCAAAATGCCCTGATTTGAAACTAAAATGGAATCTGAAACCATTCTTTCCATAGTCAGTCATCAGATTAGACTGTTTGCATTCCTGAACAGGCTAATTTACCTTAGCCCTACATCCATCCAGTCCAGTGAAATCTGTTCAGCCTTTAAGTGAACATATTTAAGCTATGCTTTCAACTTAAAGAAATACATTCAGCACTACTTCATTATGTGTAAAATAGGATATGCATAAAGACGAAAAACAATTAATCTATGACTTCACTTTTCCTTCAGCACATTTAATCTTCAAGATCTTGTGATGCAAAAACAAAATCAACACGGGAGAACTCGAATTGTGTTTCTAAAATTATTTCAGGCTACTATTTCTGTCTTTAATTGTTTGACATTCCAATATAAATGCTTTGTTAAGGTCTGTGCATGCCTGATGATGACCGAGTCCCACGAGCAAAAGATAAATTCCTAACTGAATAAAAAACGAAATAGTTAACACAGCACTTAATAAATAAGCAACAAACTACAACACAGAACTGTGTATACAATATACTACAACAACCATTTAAACCAGATGACGGCAAAAACACAATTAATGAGGACCATGTGGCATCTGAATTACCTAAGCAAGAAACATCAAAGTCAACAAGGGGACAGATCAAAAGTAGTCGTTTGTAGGTTTATCTTTAACAGTACTTTTGACAGTCGAGATTAGAGATAACAATAGAATTTCAAAAATGGCATTACACGTCTCCATCCGAGAGAAAATGTGAGGGGTAGGAGCACATTGCAATGTTTACTCTTTAAGACAAACATTTCAGAGAATTTCATAAGCCTGATGAATATTCTCCAACAAGCACACACAAACCCGTTCAGCCTTATAGGGGGTAGAATGTGACTTCCACCTGAAAACCAGGTTATGCATGGGTGATTGCTTCTGCCAGCTCTGCAGGATATTTCACAAGTCTCATACAACAAGCCCTGAACGTATCTGTAAAAACTGCGAGACACAATGCAGACAACACCTTGAAACCAATGCATTTCTAAATCCAGTTCTAAATCCATAGATGAAAAATCGTTAAGTTATGTCTATCCAATATCTTAATAAGGATATCTGGTTGTTTCATAACACGGTAGTGATGAAAACAATTGTTGAGGACCTTCTTTTAATTGAGAAAATACAATTTTAACAAGTTATCATAACACGCTCATAGAAAAAAATGCCACTGTTTTAAAATAATAATAAGA
The DNA here is from genome assembly GCF_036373705.1 of Amia ocellicauda. Classification (NCBI taxonomy): domain Eukaryota; kingdom Metazoa; phylum Chordata; class Actinopteri; order Amiiformes; family Amiidae; genus Amia; species Amia ocellicauda. The sequence continues at coordinate 7,300,277 of NC_089852.1, forward strand.
AACATTTCTGGTGACCAATATTTCTAACAATAGCGATAGAGAAAATTCTCTTAGGTGAAAAGGTAACATCTAAAAGGTTGAAAAGGATATTTTAACATCTCTCAAAAAAAAGGACCAGAAACATCTCATCTGTTATTAACATAAACCAGGACATTTTTTAAGGAGAGCTGTTAAATCCTTGTCTCTTTTTTCTTTAGTCTTTTTCAATGTTCTTTTATACATTGTTTTGCTGAAGCAACCAGATTGGATATTCTTGTTCTCAAGACCTGTATTTGTAATGCACTGAATCTACCACTGTCAAATTTCCATATCTGTATCACCCTGCATAATTACATAGGCAGACTGGCTGTTAAAAACCATCATGGATGAACATATTATTGAGGAAATATTCCATTAATCCTATAAACTGCCGTGATTAAATGTGATTTTTTTTATTTAAGAGTCCGAGAACAATTATTTCAATCGTTCACTCGTTGGCTCTAATGACGGAGCAGTTGAATGACTGTACTAAAGCAAAGAGGCTTCTCTCCAGAGGTGAAAAATTCCCCTTGAACTGCAATACAGCAGATGGATATTTGAGCCATAGAACAAATATTGCAATAGGAACTAAAAAATCACTTCAGATAGAACCAAACCACATGAATTTTAGTTGCTTCATAATAGATTAAATGTGTAATAACAGTAATAATACAAAATGTACATACAGTTGTAAAACAGAGACTAAGATTTTGCATTTAAATCTACTAGTAAACAGTGGTTTCTCTCTCCTTTCAGTAGATTGTCTGGACTGGAATGTGTCACATATGGTTTTGGCCCAGATTAAATCAGAACGCTGACCCACCCACCAAATAGCAAATTGCAATCTCAGTACTTTCTGTCAGGTTTCCATTAGGTAGAAGAAAGACGCCTCTGGCAAAGAAAAAGCTGCCAACAAATACTGACTTTGTAATTTGCATTTGTTGGGTGGGTGGGTTGTAAGTCTTGATTTAATCCAGGCGTTTGTCTGATTTTAGCAACCATGCGTTTGTGCTGGACTGGAGGAGTTTTAGGACAGGAGTAATTCACTTTACATTGGTCGCCTCTGAAAGATGTGTCAATTACTCCCCATCGACGTCCTAGGCTTTTGTCAGGGAGAATTATGGAAGACATTATCCTGAAATAGCATCAGGTCTTGTGTATGCTAGCAGTTTTACACCGAGACTATAAACCTTCAAAGACAACTGGTGTTCAGTTAGAGCTTTGTATTTCATGAAACAAAGAGACTGGTGCACACTGATTAAGACGTATGGATTTGCTCTGTATTGCAGGGATCAGATAGTTATGATCTCGGTGGAAATGAGTCAAATGGTTCATTAGAGCATGCCTGTAGCGGTGACAGTGATTTCCAGGATAACTTGATAAATCACCTCCCCGTGCTGACCCATATCACTAATGTAGGGGCAGCAGCTGTTGCACAAGGTGAGATGCACCAAGCCTTAATATAGTATTACTGGGTTTTCTGGTGTGGGAAGTTCAACATTATACCACATCCACATCTACAAGAGGAACTGTGTCCCTGCCCAAGAAATAAAATATGCTTTGATGAATTTTTAGGTTTTAATGAAAGGGTATTTTTAATGTGCTTTCAGGAATTTATGACCATATTCAGTACACTTATTGCTCATTTTCTGAGCAACTTTAAGTAGCATATCGAGCAAATATATGACTTCCTCAGACAAGTAAATACAGTGAAGGGAAAAAAGTATTTGATCCCGTTTTGTACGTTTGCCCACTGACAAAGAAATAATCAGTCTATAATTGTAATGGTAGGTGTATTTTAACAGTGAGAGACAGAATAACAACAACAAAAATCCAGAAAAACGCATTTCAAAAAAGTTACACATTGATTTGCATGTTAATGAGGGAAATAAGTATTTGACCCCTTCAACTTAGTACTTGGTGGCAAAACCCTTATTGGCAAACCCTTCATTGGCAAACTTCAGACGGGCCTGTACATGTGCTTTCTTGAGCAGGGGGACCTTGCGGGCGCTGCAGGATTTCAGTCCTTCACGGCGTAGTGTGTTACCAATTGTTTTCTTGGTTCTCATGATCATTGAAACTCCACGAGGTGAGATCTTGCATGGAGCCCCAGACCGAGGGAGACTGACAGTTATTTTGTGTTTCTTCCATTTGCGAATAATCGCACCAACTGTTGTCACCTTCTCACCAAGCTGCTTGGCGATGGTCTTGTAGCCCATTCCAGCCTTGTGTAGGTCTACAATCTTGTCCCTGACATCCTTGGACAGCTCTTTGGTCTTGGCCATGGTGGAGAGTTTGGAATCTGATTGATTGATTGCTTCTGTGGACAGGTGTCTTTTATACAGGTAACGAGCTGAGATTAGGAGAGTCCCTTTAAGAGAGTGCTCCTAATCTCAGCTCGTCACCTGTATAAAAGACACCTGGGAGCCAGAAATCTTCCTGATTGATAGGGGATCAAATACTTATTTCCCTCATTAACATGCAAATCAATTTATAACTTTTTTGAAATGCGTTTCTCTGGATTTTTTTGTTGTTATTCTGTCTCTCACTGTTAAAATAAACCTACCATTAAAATTATAGACTGATCATTTCTTTGTCAGTGGGCAAACGTACAAAATCAGCAGGGGATCAAATACTTTTTTCCCCTCACTGTAGAACAAAACAAAGCAAAAACAAAATCAACAAAATAATACATGTGGAATACAATTCTGATTATCTAGTTTTGAGTGACCCAAAATAAAAATAAAAACAATACTAAAAAAGTAATGTAGTTCAGCATTCAATTGTTATTCCAAGAACAAGTAGATATTTACATTGGTTAAACAATACGGCTATAATTTTCTTGGGAGAAAAACAAATCTGTTTACTTCCCTCTTGCTTTCATAGGCTTTGAAATAATCTGAGTGTAATTAACTAGGTTGTCTTACCTCCAGTAATGGTCCTTCGATGATTAAAACTGCAAAACTAGGTTACTAAGTCTGTTTCTGAGCATATTATGCTATCTTTTTATTCACTGAGAGCTAAATGGTATAATTGTAACATCTCTTACAGTTAGAATTGCATTTGATCGTGCACCCATTGTATTTAGTTTTAATTAATTTCTAAAAGAACTCTCTCTGTCTCGTGTTAAATTATGTTGGTTTTTAATACCCATATGGCACACTCATAATTGCACTTAAACAGATCATGTACTGCTTATGAAGAAATTAGCATGCAACATTACTAAGTAGAATACTTGTGTTGTGCAACAGTCAACCTTTCCATTGTAATTCGAGATCAAATCGTTCCATAGTTGTAATCCAATAATTAGCATAATAAGAAATATAACTTCATAGCAACACAATATATATGAAATATATGAGTATTTTGTCCCTCGAAATGCACATTTCTTGCATATAATTCACATTTCATGAACATTTCAAGGCACTGATCTGGGGTGCAACGTGATCCAAGATTGAATTCCAAAGGAAAGTTAAAAAGTTGCTGAAAAGATCAGGACAGACAGATGAGAGGTACATCAGCTACAAATCTAATACAATACATAATGATTATGATGAATATATGATGTGTAGAAAATCAAGTTTCACCAATCAAAATGATTATAAATCTTTCACAACTACTACTTGTATTGCAAAGACCAGATTTGTGGGCTATATTATATTCAGTATAGCCTGCATAAACTGTGAGTAGGCGGTTGGAGATGTCAGTATTTATAGCTTAAGTTTGAGGAGTTTACAGCTTAAATGCCATATATGCATTTAATTCAAATATTTAGTACCAGAAGAACGGATATGCAAGATATCCAGCGGGATACGCAGAGATGTTTACTTTTGAATTGAAAAGGCGGCTATGGTGGTTCTAGTGTTAAGTTAACTATAGCCAACTATATAGCAAGACAATATAGATCTGCACATACAGGATGCAATATGGCAATTTGTGTGCATGTGTGTGTAGTTTCTGTAACGTCATTAACAGTATGTGTTGATTTACATCCATACAACCCTAGGTGCACCACAGAAAACAGGTTTTGTTTTCTTTACATTGTGATGCGCATGTAGTTAGAGATGCAGAAGTTTAAATCAGGCTTTATACGTAACAAACATGGCTAACCTCACCCCAGAAGAGTTTATTTGCTTTATTCTACATTTCCCTCAAGACGCAGATATTACTCAGAGCCAGCATCCCTAAAAGACAAATGGCCTTTTCTATAGAGAAGTCAACACAAACGGAAAGCTATGCGGAGGAAAAGGTCACTGGCTGGACAAGCCCAAAGGTGTTTCAAAAAGTTCCAAAATCTCTAATAAAATTTAAAAATATCATCCTAAATGGTTATAGCTATAGATGACTACTAATAATATTTATACAGCTTCATCCTTTGACAGTTTTAATTTCACATTTACAAAACTGAATAAAAGTGCATAATTTTGCATTACCCAAAAAAAAGACACCATACATTCCTATAATTCAGTCAAAATACTTTATTTTTCAACAAAAAAGTTGTAAAAGTGTATTTCTAGAAACTAGTATAAATATCAATGCCCTTCAGGTAGTAACTTGACATTTGTTTGACCAATCTGGGAAATAATGTTAATATTTGGATATGAATAACCCCTCTGGAATATACACATAGTAGCAGAGTACAATGTGGCCCACATAATTCCTGTTGTTCTTACATTAGCAGTTCTATTGGATACATTCTTGCACATGTAACAACAGATTTAGGGAACATCTACTCTGTAGATAGGACTCTAGGCCTGTTCTCTTGCTATAACATTCAATATTGTCTATAGGGAACAATTATTCTATTTGCCAGATGTTTTAGATCACAAAATCTAATTGGCTGTTTACAGTAGTCCACCAAAAACAAAACAAACAGCAATCACATTGCACAACTTAAAATAATAACCCCTGCATTAAGGAAAAGAGCCCCCCTTGGGCCAGGACTCCTAAATGAGGAGATTGTTTGTGTCATGACCCTAGTATAACCACTCAAACTTCAATCTGGAAACTACTTTTTTTATTTTGTTTGGATTTTGATCATATTTTTGTTTTCCATTACATACCCAGGTTTGGAATTGACAGCTGCTATTCAACCTGATTTACCTTCACAGGAAATGTACCCTGCTGACATTTATGACAAACACACATATCTTCAGAGAAATTTGCCATTAAAGTATTTTCTGGTTTGCAATGGAAAGACGCTAGTAAAGGCTGGAGCTAAGACTAAGACCAGAGATCTGAGAGAGGGCTTATTTTGGACATGAGCCCATTACAGTAATCACTTTACTGGATTCGCAAGAATGCAGAAATCTTTTGCACTCAGAGACCTTTCTTTTGGTGCAGCAGGTTTGCCACTTGTATGATCCGTCTGGCTAGAGCATTCTCGGGGGTGCCTGTAAGAGCGGTTCAAAATTTAAGGTCCGACAATATGCGCTGCTTAAGAATATTCACTCTTTGGACAGAGGCTTTTACTAAATGGGCAACCAGAGAATTTTCATATTTCTCTAACAATCTTTAACTAATGCAAGCCAAACTGTAGCTACAGAAAGCTATAATATAAATGAAACGGGTAATTAAACAATATTTGGAAACTGGATATCTGCTATCAATATAAAGTAAAACTGAAAAACAGTGTCACATTATGCAATGGTTCTCGCATCCATACTTTTAGGACAAGACCAATTGTGATTAATCATAGTGGTTCCGAACAACTGGTTTGTGTTTCACAGTTATACTACTTTAATTAGTCGAAGTGCATTTGCGTTCATGCTTCACAGCACAATTTAAAATTACTTTTACGCATAAAAACCTATTGATTGCTTACAGACTTGGTTTGATAAGAAACTAGTCCTACACTGTTTGTTTCTCTTGTACAATTTTACAGATGATAGAAGCACATTTTGTCTATATATGAGATCATGCAACAGAAAAAAAAATTAAGGAAGCATAAAAAAGAAAAAGCTTGGTGCCTAGCACAAAACTAAATATGAAATCTAAATGAAGAGCATAAATTGAAGCTAATTGAATATGTGTGCATGCCATAAGAAATAACAATGAGTGTGTTCTCATGGTTAGTCTTTAGTTTGTTTTACATTGCTAACATCATCTTATTATCACACACGACTTGCTTAATATAAAGCTGTAGAATTCGATTTATACGCTGTACACTGTGCAACTGTAAGACAGGATTTATATGGACAAAAAACATGAAAATAAAAAGCCCACCTAACATCAAAAGGAAGAACATGTTGTCCAATATAAAGCATTAAAACTGATCACTTGAATGCAATATTGTTTAAGCAGTTCATTTGTTATTTAATTGTATATATAAACCTTTTGCTTCTTGATCTTAAATCTCAGTTTTTTCATTTTTCTTCATGGCTGCAAATATTTCATCATGTTGATTAGTACACTACCTTACCAGTTTTCCACATAAAAGGAAATTGCTTGACCTTTAACCTTTCCCCATATCTGCTTATCCTGCTATTGTGGTTTTGAAGTCTCCATTAGAAATCAATGGAGATATCATATTGATCTCAGGAATCTTTACAGAACCGACAGAGCACGCATTTTATTTTTAATCAGTTTTGGGCATTCAACTAAAAAGCTTCATCTGGTTTACCAATCTTAGAATTTGACCTTGATGGGCACCCAGGCTCAATTGTTATCTAGGGTTCAGGAAATCAGTTTTCCTCTATATGGAGAGATGTTGCTTTTATCTCAAATAGTCAAGAAATTAAGCAAAAAAAAAAAAAAAAGTTTAAATTTAATTATTTACTGTAAACATTGGTGGGTAATTTAATGTACCAGTAGCTCATTGATGTATACATAGGGGAGAATAGTATGCTGTAGCATTATAATGGGAACAATTAATGGAATTGAAAAACCATGGCAAATTGGATTGATAAGCTATTTTAAAACTGAATTTCCTGGACCCCTCAATGGTTAGTTATTAATTTGTCCTGCACTTCTCTGTTGACATATTTGGAATTAGTTCAGCCCTGCTGATAACATATGTACACTGTTTTCAGCCAATCGCAGATGATTTGTCTATCTCTTCACTGCTCAGTAGTTGGGTTACAACAAAATACTCGGATTTGCTTGCTATGCAAAGATGTGCCTTTATAATGTTCAGAGATAAACACCCACAATACAAGCTATTGTCAATAAGTACATTTTGCAATTCCCAGTCCCTTGCAAATGAATGTGTAACCTTAATATTAAGTTATTTTTGTTGATTCTAATTCTGCAAATTACTCATTATTCTGCTTTTATGGAAAGCACTAAGTGTGAAAGTGTCCTGACCCTGCAAGAATTCCTATGACCTAAAGATGTGGCTCTCTAATCACAGGGCACCACTGAAGATGGAACGGAGCTAAAACATATCCCAGTCACTAAAGAATCCAACTACATTGATCTTAAATTAGGGGCTAGATCAATGAGAGATAATTTTTTCAGCCTGCTGCTTCCATAACTTGGTGTGGGTGAAACGATGAGAGGACACAGACATGTCATCTTGTTAATAAACATAATAAAATGGGTGCACTAGTTCAATTCTTTAGTAGGTCGATACTATATCTAAAGAAAAGGGGGAAAACGCCTTTAGAATTCATGTTAACACTGAATCAGAATTTTTTTAAAAGGCACCTTATCAGTTCACCGGTACTATGCTGTGAAAATTGTGAATCTGTTCACTGTAAAGTCCAAAAAACTTTTAGAGAAATATGAGGAGGCATATGATTAACTATAAAATAAAATGACTTGCTCTATAATCCCCCAAATAAAATATAATCACAAATTGGGTGGTCATTTTAAAAAGGAAAGACATGGTTTATAAAACTGAAGAACAAAAACTGAAGGCACCTCCTTGTCTACTCGTATAGCTGTCCAGTTCATACACATATCAGAATTGCTGTGGACATCCAACACTGGTCAGCAGATGGGCTCCACTGAGGTCCTTGTGTAAAGTCAATAGCCATGGTGAAATATGGTGGCAATATCTGTGGCCTTCCTCAAAAGGCTTGATGCATAATGATTTCTCCACATTGCACACATAAATAACATTGTCCAATCACACAAATTAAGGACCAAGACCAATTTAAAAAGTCCAAATTGAGTCCCCACTGAGTACACAAACTCCATTGATGCTCAGATACTTATCAAATGTGCTGTACCTTTCTCAGGGACATCCAGAGATTAGCTCCGAGGTAGGCCCTCACACGAGGTACAACCTAAGGACAAGTTGATTTAAACCCTCCTCTGGCTGACAGCCAGTTTCATGGAGAGATAACATTGCTCCGCTTATCTTATTTCTGTCTGAAAAACACAGTTACAGATGATTAATTCTACAAAAAAATTCAATGAACAAAGTGGGATATAAAAAATAAAAGTGCAACCATGGGGTTCAATGAATGTGAGAGATAACATTTAACGGCTAGGGTGAGCAAGAATTAAGCCTTTCATTTTCAAACAGATTGTAAAACACTGCCTTCTATTACCTGCCTTGGACAGTTTCCACGTCAAATGACAAGATGCAATATGGAACCGAGTTAGATCACCCATAATTACGCAGATCCAAAAACTGCAGTGTATTTATTATGATTCATCAAAGTATGATATCATCGACAGCCCTACGGACAACACACCTTACATAGTATGCAGTTTGTGAAATTGTTTCCGTTAGGCGATTCATATTTACAACTGACTACTACAGCTTATGTAGCAAATAAAAAACTGTCATTAGTATGCTGGAAAATTTAAAACCATCTGCCTGAAGGACTTTGGGCTATAGTTATGGATTCCAGATACTATCTCACACAAGCAGCATTTAATAGGCTCAGGCAAAAAAACAAAGCCCATGAAATTCATAGAACAGGAGACAGAAATAATTATATCAGGGAAACAGGCTATCAAAACAAATTCTAGTTCGTGCCGAATCTGAACTCTGATTGAATGCATTTTCTTCACGGTTCACAGAGCTGTCAAAGAAGGATGATAGCAGCACACTGGTTGTGTAGACTATGCGAAAGGAAACCATACCAAAGAAATCATATTTTTATATATATATATATATATATATATATAAAACACTTTCTTTAAACATGTTCACAAGCTACTGTTTGTGCTAGATTGGAGAGTCTGTTTGGGGGTCTGCTGAACTGAAGAGATTCTATTCAACCACATTTTCTGATCAGTTCCTCTTGTGAGACACTTTTCTTCAGCAATATACATAAACATTTGGAAACTGAGGAAAAAGCCGTTGTGAAATCAGTTACAGTTCAACCCGGGAATGTGACTGAGCCCTAATAGGTAACCCTTTAGCTTTAAGAAATTATAAGTGTTAAGATATTAATTTTACAGACAGCATTGCAGAAAAGAGCAACACCTATTAAGAAGCAGAACATCCAATATATGTAAGGGTGTACAATATACACAAAGCAAATTCACCACACACATGCAAAACAAACTTACACAGCGAATTAAAAAGAAATATGCAACCAAATAGATGTCATGGGCATGCTACTGCTTTACAAATGTAGCCTATGTATTCACAGATATTCAAAACAAACCAGTACTTACACTGATAAAGTTTTACATTCAATCGCTAGACTAGCAACAGAAGCTTAGCTTCAGATCATACATTTCAAAATCCATCCTTTGTGCTAAAACACCGCAAATTACAAGGTTTGTTAGCAGACTAGGCTTTCTGTAATTACATAACTGTTGACCTTCACGAAAATGAAAACCAAGGCAAGACCATTTATTTCTTATTCTGCTCAATACACACTGTCCAAAATGTTACAATCTCCAGGGCATATATAAAACAGTCAATCTGTGAAAGCTGCCAACACATAGCAGAGAGATATGGCAGATAGCAATAAATCCAGTGCTGTTCAACTTCTCATCAAATCAGGAATAAGAGGGCTACAAGTTCCTTTAAACCATACATTAACCTGATGTACAGAAGGAACCTCAGTATGTATTTTATTTCAGTACCTACAAGAATTCAAAGAGACAGCTTTTCATCAGGGAAGAGCTTTCACCCTACTCTTGTGATTCTCATTGGTTTACTTTGAGCCCATTCATTGTGTTTATAGGTATTTTTCTTGACAGACAAATTTGAGTCAGGCTGACATGGAAAAGTTCAATACTTTGCTGGCAAAAATACTGTGTGTAATCCTGGCCTATGTTCTTAGGTCCACTGCTAATTTTGAAGGTTTAAGTAGGCCTATACTTGTATTGTCCAGTTTAGAGAGGTGTCTGTTAGATTTCTAAAGAACAATGTATTCAATTATTTTGAGGACCCATTATATACCAGTTCAGAACCGGTTTTGTGGTTTGCTTTATTTTATATACTTAAAGAAACCAGTTTCCTGTGAATAAGTATGTTTTTCATCCCATCAAGCTCTACTTTAGTAAATGCTGCATACTTAAAAAAACAAAATGGCAGATTTTTTACTTCCTGCTGCATGTAAACAATGTTATTTCAGTAACTGCATTTATTCCAAAGAGACAATATTACAAAAACATAACTGAAACAACAGAACAAAAATGTGAAAACAATTGTTGTCAACATGTTAAATCATTAGGACGATTTATTTTATTACACAAACCGGTAGAAGCATTCCCATAATTAGAAGCACATCCACACACACACTATACATATAAACTTTTGAAAAACAACACTATAATATAAACATAATTTGCATACTATCATAATGTATGATAGCTAATAATACATGAGGTTGTTGTTTTTTGACCGATAATACAATGTCAATAGAAATAGAAAGGCTGCCTGAATCACAGTCTCTGGCTGATCAATAGGTTAGACTAGGGGCCGGATTCAATCAAAACATTGACCCACCGGCTAATAGCAAACTACAAACCTGCACATCATAGTGGTTACATTTATGATTAGAAGAAAGTGGCATCTTACTAAAAATGTAGCCACAACTGAGTATAGTTCTGTAGTTTTCTATTAGCGGGTGGGTCAAAGTTTTGATTTAATCCGGCCCAAGGTTAGACTACAGGAGAAGGTATTTCATCACAGCAAGTACATAGCAGTATGCAGGCAGTACTCAGAAGCCATCATTAACATTAAATCATTGCAACGAGTCAGTTTCTCTTACACAATGGACAAAAAGCCATAGCAGCCTAGCCTAGTTTTGAGTATCTATTGATTTCTATAACAACCAGTTCAGTATTAATACTCCAACTTGAAGGCATAGATATATTATTTGAATAACAAGATTCAGACATGCCTCAGAATTATTTATTGATGTATTTACTTTTGCATTTATTTGGCGGGTATAATCAATCACCTTAAAGCAGCATGTCATTCCACATGAGCCTCCGTTATATTTTTGTACTACTTTACTTGTTTAACCTGAAGACATTTTACCTACAAGAAATTACAACAAACTAAATTATTTAAAGAAATCTGTGAAAGACCAAAGAGTCACAGGAATAGACATCAGTTTTGTCAACCTTAACCTATAGGATTAGTACGGCTGTTAAGGTTGAGTTTTAGCCCTTTACACTAATAAGAAGAATACACTTGTGTTTCAACACTTCTTATCATGTGGCCCATAACCAGTGGCAGCTTTTGAAGGTATCCAAAAATGAGATTTATTATTGTCTGTAGAATGTGTGGACAATTTTTGAATTTCAATTAAATACTTTACTGCACCTTTAAAAAAGCGTGCACGTAATTGCGCGCACACATACACAGACAGGCTCCAGGCTTATCTCCACAGCATACCTGTACAATTACACTCATACACCTTTCTCCACCCTGCTCTGTACAACAGGTGGAACATAAGTATGCAATAGTTTCGTTCTAACCTGTTTTACAAGTATTACCTGGGTAACAGGTGGATTCTCTCTCACAATGGTATAAACAGCCAGATGAAAATCTTTGGTATGTGGAGTATGAATAGCACAATAAAGCTAAAAAAAACTGACAGGGCAGGCACTCTTCAGATTTTGGTAGCCCGAAATGAATTTTACTAGCCCAAATAAAAAAGTTTTTGTTTTGTTTTGTTTTTTAATGTAGAAACTTGGTTAGGAGTCCAAAAATCAATCAAAAACTCTTTCCAAACACAAATATCAACAATCAGATTTAAAATAATCAAATTAGAATCATCAATATAAATGTGCATCTGGTTCTAACTGAACTGAAATTTCTATTAATCTATCATGTAAGTGTCTGCTTGGTGCCGAGTGATTTACCTTTTGAAAACATGAGGTAAAGGGAATGAATGTGATTTATTTGTATTTCTACTGGACCATTTATCTAGTACCAACACACCCATTTTGGTGAAACCCTCTACTTTCCTGCTGTGATACCATGGGGTCTCTGTGACGCCACCCCAATGTCAATGTCACTTTCTTCATGGTACCAGTGCAGGGTTGAATTAAGTGGCCGTGTATGGGTCCAATCACAGGGGTTCACGGACACTTTTGCCTTAAAGAAGTGGAGCGACCAAAATGTTCGGTGCCGCCTGGCGGAACAAATGTCTCCTGCAGCGCAACGCCGGACACATGATCGTCAGCGCGGCGTGTTTAAGTTACCGGTAGAAGGGGCAGAAAAACAAGGGAGAACAAGATAATGTTTGACATGAGGTCTTAACTAGAAGTATTTTTACATACATTGGGGATATTGATGTTTGGTCATGTACGATTGATTTAATAGTGAGTTATAATCGTGAGAGACAGTGATATTAACGCTGCACTCGGTTTTGGTCTCCCATTGAGATCGTTGCGACATAAACCCGAGCGCGCAGCTCTGTTGTTTTATCCATTAAACACAAACAAAAGCCTGACAGCTAAATGTGTTGATTTTCTGATGGAATAATTCACATATTAAAGTGTGGCAATAAATTCAATATAATAATAATAATACCAGAGTTTTGTGAGGCAAGTAAATGGTGCTCTAATTATGTTATGCTGTTTATATAGCAGAATATATGGTAGTGTGTGTGTTGCACATGGATTCACACATTCTGACACGCAAAGTGACGCATTCACGTGAAAGTGGGTCTTTGTTTTTTATTCATGTATTTCTCTTAAAACAAGAGCTCCAGCGCGGAGATTCAGGACAAATTTCACTGCATGGTCCTGGGCCCCCAATACGCAGCCAAACTTCATTGCGTGCCGCTGCGCAGTCGATACACGGACAAATCTGATGATCAAAAACTTCCGCGATTGTATTGTTCCTTAAAATAACAAGTCAAGAGAGTGAATAACGTGAATCAAGGGAGGAATTTGATTACACTATTTCAGACAGCCCGTCGGGCAGGCCGGTGACTGGAAAACACTATAGCCCCGGGATGTCGGGCTAGCGATTTTGCGAGCCCTGATATTTCTACTCACATTCTAACTTTGGTAATATATGTAGATCCTATATGGTGCATGTAGAGAGACTACCTTTCAAACTGTTCACCTTTTGTTGCCTTATTTAGCCTGGAATTAAAATAGTTTTTTCCCCTTTTATCTACAAATCCCAACCCAAATGAAAACCACATTCTAGAAATGTGTAGAAAAATCATAAAAAATAAAAACTGAAATAGCTTGGTTGGATAAGTGTCCACCCCAATCTTAAATTGTCTCAGGTATAAGCAATCACCTTCAAAATCACATACAAAGTTAAGTGGTATCCACCCGAGTTAAATTGTAGCAATTCACATGATTTTAGGATAAATTCACTCAACCATGAGCACCAAGGAGCTTTCAAAAGCACTCTGAGACAAAGTTATTGAAAGGCACAGATCAGGGGATAGAAAAAAAAAATCAAAGGCCTTGAATATGCCTTGGAGTAGTCAAGGCGATTATTAAGAACTGGAAGGTGTATGGCAACCCCAAGACCCTGTCTAGATCAGACCCTCCAAAACTGGATGACAGAGTAAGATGGAAACTGATCAGAGACGCAACTTTGCAAGAGCTACTGGGGCACTTGTCTGGCTAGAAGGACAAATTAATAGAGCAAAACCTGCTGCTCATTCAAGAAAGCTGAAACAGGAGTGACTGAGGAACAAAAAGAAAAATGCCCTTGAGTCGCCCTATTGGAGCCCCGAACCAACAAAAAATTAGATAGATAAAACCTGTTCTTAAACAAATGTCAACTTGTGCTGAGCTTCGGATTTCATTAACAAGAATTCCCCAGTGGAGCATTTTAACTGGACAAACACAACCTTCTACAAAACACAACAGTTCCACAAGATAAGGTAGGAATGTATATCCACAAATATGTCTGCACTTCAAATGCTGTGATTAGGCTTCAAGTTATTTGAACAAAACAAAATGAAATTACACCTACAGTACATCCCAGAAGACATTGTAAAAATGCACCTATGAACTTAAACTCAATTTTCCTAAATTATAACACTGGTCGCCTGACCTTCTAGAACAGGCCTAGAATTTGGTGTGAGATCAAATAGTGATCTCTTTGCGTTTGGTTTGTTTTTCTATTATGAAGATAAATTAGTAAATGGGTTGGGTTCTTTTTCCAGTATGGCCAGTCTGACCTTAACCATATTTTAATCTCATCAGGCATGTCAAATTGTTTGATATGGTTGGAAAAACAAATAAACAAATATAAATTAACATAAACACACACATTTAACCTACATGATAGATGCCTTAAATATAAAGCAAATTTTATAAATATGTTTAAATATCGAGATAAACAGAAAGGGTACTGTAGATTGAATAAAGGGCAACAGAAGTAAAATATACCTTTCCTGTAAGCTGTATACTGAGCCTGTGAAGCTTAAAAATCCCATTAACAATGTTACAGGACATTAAATCCATCATAGTGTCTAGCAGCCATAGCCATTTTTTAGCTACACACCAAAAAGGGGGAAGTTATAAAACTGCTGATGCATCTTCTTATCAGCCAGAAGAGTATTTCTTGAATTTCCCTTGCTTGTGTGTTTGTTTCTTTGCATTTTGTTACTTTTATAGTTTGTTAATATATAACACATATAATAGTATCATATAATGTAATAAATACATGTTTAAACAAACAAACAAACAAACATTATAATAAATCGGAACACACAGAAACCACAATCTAAATATCTGATTGATTAAAAAGATTTTCTCGTTGTAAACAGTATGTCTCCTCAGGACAGTATTGGAAACTTTGGCACCGGCCAGAGTGGTGTGATGCAAAAGATGTATTTGACTTGAGCTATGCACTAATTCACAGAAGTGAATGTCAGTAAAATAAACAGGGAAGAGAGGACAAAACACAGCCAGATGCCAGATTACTGCAATATGTGGAATCAACAATGCGTGGCTTATACGGCCCTGTCACAACCTTATATTAAATGAGAGAGGATCCTGTTTACTTAACTACCTTTCTTTGAGATGATTAAAATCAATACACCAAGCAGAAAATATTTGATCGGTTGTTCCTGCTTCATTTTAAGAAGCCAAGAGGGAGATTTTTCATTTAGGGTTTTTGTTTTAAGACTTTTCTTTGTTTTACAAGTCTCATCTCATCTCACCATTCCATAGTGTAAAATGTATTTCAGCACCACATCCATTAATTAAAATGTTTCCAGAGATGTGGTCACCTTTACATCTTATATTCAAATGCAGTAATGCTGATGATCACTACAGTTTCGCTTACCCTGCCAGTAGACAAGATATGTAGGTCATCAACTCTTGCTACAGTAGCCTTATTTGTATTTCAAAACACTTCACCATTGCACGTTTGTTTACACACTCAATCTTTGTGTAAAATAGTTTGGCGAGGGAAGGAATTGTATTAAATTTGTGTCTGTTCTATTGAAAACTATTCTCAGTGTAACATCACAGTATCTGTCTGTTATTGTGAGACCATAAAGCAGACAATATTATGTCACTTTAAAGACAGGGACATGTCAGGTATTGGTGTTTTATTGTAACCACCCAGATCAATAAATAAGCAATCCTATGAGTGACACTTTATCATTGCTGTGCTGTTAGCTGCGGTAAGAGGGAATTAATTTCTTTGAAGGTACAATCCTCCCTAAGGGAGTATGTTGGTTAATAGCTTTCTGCCTGGAATATCCAAGCTTTAAATTAGAGACCCCTTGTTTTTTTAGTTATTTATGAAAAGCAGTTAGTACAAGTTCGTATTAGTTAAAACAAGGTTTATTTTTATTTTGTACATTCGTGTTCATTGTACAGAAGTGTGGTTCTTTAAAGAAGCACCTTTTTATATATATTATAAAATAATCTTCTGGTACTTCTGTTAGGAAATATTATTTTTTAAATCCAGAAATGACTCTCAAGAGATGCTGACAAGATTATGCTCCCAGTCAGTGCAGCTGTTAGAAGCGTCAGCCTGCACGTTAATTTTTACAAGTTTTGCAATGCAAAGACTGAATGTTTTAGACTACTGCCAAACACATTTGAAAATTTGTCAGTCAGAAAACAAAATGCTTTAAAGCCTGGGTTACATCTTCTAGGAAATGACAGATGCAATAAATTGATTTGTCATGCCCATACCAGTTCTCCTGGGGTAGGGAAATCTAACACTGTCTTCTGTCAGTTGACTGCCCACATGATGAAACTAGAACAGAATACCATAAACTAAATGCTGGGGTATGCACTCAGTGCTTCTAAATATGCTCATGAGAATAAAGCTCTTGTACACAATTATAACATCCATGTACACAAACTATGCCACCATTCACTGGGGTTAGACCAGATACCAACAGAATTACCTGTGATGCCTGGCAGGTATTTACATAATGTAGGTCTATGTGTTACTACAACTAACTATCAAATCATAGTCAACGTACCATCATTCCAAGACTGCTTTTTAAACTACAATGCATTCCAGGTTTACAAAAACAAATACCATCATAGGACATTGTTCAAACCTAAACTCACATTTGAGTGTTCAAAATTTTCAAAAAATTAAAAAAACAGGAATGCCATCGACAGAGTGCACAGCTGGAAGCATTTTGTGGTCCCTCTGGGATTGCACTTGATTCTTCAGTTGGAAATTATTAGAAATGTACAGGTAGTTTTAGTTTCACAGCTGCTCTTCTTTTTAATAATTATTTGTAAATAAAATTAATTGCTACTGGAAAATTTAATTTGTTGCAACTAGCTGGAAACTGATTATATAACATATAGTGTATACAGTTTAGGTGTCCCATACAAAAAAGCAAAAAGCCACCATTTTAAATCAGTGAACAAACTACATACAGTGAAAACGATTGTAAATATGTAAATGCTTTAATTGGGACTTATTCAAACTTACAATACTGATGAATTTGGTGTGGTTAGTTTTGGTCTATCCATAGTAAATAGTACATAAGCTTCAATTAAACAAAATACATGAAACCGAAAGCTGCCCCACCACCTCCCACTCCTCCAGATGTTTTACTCAACCAGTACATAATTAGAATATATGCATTACTTTAGATTGTGTATAAAACACAACATCCATATCTGCTGTATATAGGCTGTAATATGCGTGCAGGTTTTACATGCACCGTACACCAGTGTAGGTTTTTAAATGAACAAATTGCTGGACTGGACTTACTCTGTAAAGGGGAGCAAGCAAATTGGCAGAGAATATGCCTGGGGAACACTGGGAAGAGTTAATTAGTAGTGCTTGTCTTCTCTTTTTTCTTTTCTAACATGCATTTCAAACAAACAATAAAACACAAAAATGCACTCAGATCTTTCAATGGGGGAAATCTGGTTTCAAGGTATTTGTATTGTAGAGCAGACAGGGCCAAAGAAACCAAAATCGTGTTTGACAAGCTTTCGAGCATTTAGAAGCTCCTACTACAGTGCAAATCAGATATCGTATGCATGCTGCTCACCCGATAGCACATTTTCCCTTGTACTGTTATAAAGCCGAAGAACAATGAAGTTGACATCTGACTTCATGGAAGTCCTGCTGCATCAACCAACTCCTGCACAACAAGTTGGGGGGGGGTTGATTAATTTTATGAAAAGGGAATAACTGAGTTTAAACTATCTGCTAAGTATAATAAGTTTACAATTGTTTCGATGGACAGCGTCTCTTTTACAGGTCACACCGAGCAACCTTCTTATCTCATCTTCCCATCTTTTATGTGCTCGTCTTCTAGTTTTTTTTTTCCTTTACCTGGGATCCATTCTGTAGCTGCTTTTGTCCACCTTTGGTCTGTTTTTCGTGCAATGAATACGACCAAAATGTCCAGTCTTTGAACAACGTCATTAATTTTGTTTGTTCTCAGATCCATTTATATGCATTTCTGTGTCTTATTATTGGAAGCACACATCTTTCCATGCTTCTTTGTGTTGTTTCCTGGTAATGTATCATTTTTTCATTTAGTGACCAGTTTTCCATAAGTGAGCACTGTTAAGATGCATTGACCAAATACTTTTCTCTTCAGGCAAGATGGTATATATTATATTTAGGCAATAGCAAACAGATTTACAAACACACACCAGAACATTACTGTACCCGTCATAATAGGTGATGTTTCCCATGCGTATGTAGTGGAGTTTCTAGCTATATAAACACTTGACTTCAAGTGCCTTTGGCGGCACAACATACAGCCCTTTATTTCACTGCTCCGTCAAAGCTTTCAGCAAATCTTGTGTTTATTGTTTATTTTTCATAACCTTGATAAGAAATAACCAGAGACCTGGATTGAGAGAGGAATGTAGGCTAGGGGTAGGGAGCCATGCTACTGAGGCACAAGGCAACTGTGCTCTAATATATATTATATAATCTTGCATGGGGGATTATGACCCTTTTTCCGAATATCCCATCAGTACTCTGGGCTACATATATAATCTTGACCTTTACTGAAATCCCAGATAAAGAACCTCAGTACACAAGCAATGTTTTCTCATCATCAGTTTCTGAAACTGAGTGAAATACAGTGAACTAGGAAAGAGCCATTTCAACACTGTGATACTGATTTACACCCGGACAATAGTATGCACAAAGTGATACAACCCTGAGTTATTTCCCCCTTTAATTCTAAACACAGTGAAGCAAAAAAGCAAAGACAGCTCTGTGTATGATAACACCTGTCTCTGCTGTGCACCATGGTGACAAAACCGCACACATCCATCCATCTACGGGACAGGATTCTCCAAAGACAGCTTGCCGTTTTAATGAGAGGCTGCTACTCCAGTGAGGCTGCCTGGATGATTTAAAGCACAATTTACTCTCAAAACATCTCCCTACAAAGGGCAAAATTTAAAAAAGAAAGAAAACAGTGCCAAAATAACTATGGTAGCTCCATGGTGCCAAGGACCAGCTTTTGTCTCTCTATATCTGATTTGGATCATGTAGCATTTCTATGGCTTTTCGCACAATACAGGGACAGAGGTATTTCTAAATCCTCTTAATCAAGACTAGTGCCTCTCTTTATTCTTCAGGAAACCTATGTGATTGACCTGAAAAAAAAAAGCTTTGCTTTAATGAGATGTGTGTAATCAGACCCCAGGGCTTGTGTTATAATTAAAGGTACTAAAAAGAATAAGGAAAGAAAGAAAACGTTCAGTCTCCAGAGAACAAGAATTTAAAAATCTTAAAAAATATAAAAATAATAATAATAATAATACAAAGGGGGACACTAAATATATCCACATGTGAATATGGTGTAGTAGCCAACAGAATTTATTGACAAACATTATTGGTTTCTGGACACTATTAATAAACTGCCAGTAACCTATAATTAGAAATCTATTCACTCCAGTTTTCAGAGTGAAATGACAATTGTCAAAATAGACAAAGCACACTTCCTCATACAGGACAGCAAAGTTTAGAGAGCATTCAATAAACAAACACAGGTTGGTTTTTTAACATTCAAAACCTGCCTCTATCACCTTCCACAAAATTACTCACAGAGATACTTCTAAATTTTTAATGTAAATTTTACATTATATTTTTTTTTTGCTTAGATACATCACTTTAGCTTAAATCATATATTTTTCTATAGCATGAATATTTTTTCTTTTTAACAAGGTTTGAATCAAAATTCTGGTGATATTTTACCAATAAACGATTATGGAGTTCAGGCAGGCAGGTCTCAGGACCAATATAATTGGAGTGGAAATATTCATTAGATAGTTTAATGTTCATAATGCACTGTTTTTGCTAAGATGAGCTGAGCATGCCATTTTTATATGGATATATTTTACTTTTCCAAACAATAATTCCTTCAGATTTCCTAATTGTATGTCTTCCTTATTATTATGCATTCATAGTCTCATAATATACAATGACTTACAAAGCATATTAGTCACTGCAGTAGATTAACATTATATGCCGATTAGCTCATTTTACTTCTAAAACATTCTTAGTTTGTCAGTGTGTTGCCTCAGAAACCAAATTTCCATCCACACTTTCTGAGTATGGCCACTTCATAAACATGTTGTGTTGTGGAGTTCTGTGAAGACTTGCTTTTCTTAATCAACGAGAATAAATTGACTGCAAGTGCATTGATTTCTGGGAACTGAAAGTCCACAAATAACACATCCCTCCCAGTGTTATATTAATTGAAATCAACTGGATGTTTTCCATCTTCAAAACAAACCTTTAAAACAAATCTTAAGAGCTAAATAAGCTGATAAAGAAGTATTATTTAATTAACATTATATATAAAAAAATAATGTATAAAATTACTGAAATACATAAATGATTAAATACCATTGTTTGAAATTAAGGGTGTAAATAATTTCAGCTACAACTGTATGTTATAAAAGTGTGGCGAAACAAACTAAAACCAACCTAAAAGTTAAAGATATTTATCACTGGATTAAGAATACTTTTTCTTTCTTTCTTTCTTTCTTTCTTTCTTTCTTTCTTTCTATCTATTCTTTTTTAGTAGAGGAGTTAACATATTGTCAGTAAAATAAATAAAAAATATGAACTGAAACATAAAATAAAAAAACAATATCTTTTTAACAACTGAACTATCCCTCTGGATGTGAAGTTAGGAGAAGGGAACGGTGTTGACACAGTGTTTCTGGCCGGGCTGTGCACACATCTCTTTGTTTTGCCACTTCCTTGGTAACCTGCACGGATACTAAATGGGAACAATTATGTCAGATGAGACTGTAAAACTATCGTGTCTTTAAGTTGCTCCATTCTTTCCTGCCCACAAAAGACCCATTTGGCATACCCCAGCTCCTATGCAAAATGTGCCTAGCAGATGATTACTTATATGTCAGTAAGCATATGGCTACTCTTATTTTCATTCATATATCTGTTAAAAGGCAAAGCTTTTAAAGAAGGCTTGAGAAAGTAATCTATACAAGGTTGTTTGTTTGTGATTCAGAGTCACAATTAAGATAATCTAATCACCAGACTACGATTTAAAAGCCTACGATTCTTCGGATACTAAGGATAAAGGATGTAGCAGTTGACTGAGGCTCTGGTTATGAGGAATGGCATTTAATCATCTCAACATGCAACACACCCCAGAAATGTTTTGGCATTTTTTAAGCCTTTGCCAAATAGACTTTTCCCATCGATCCCATGTATAGAGTATATGGCTGCTAAATAGGCCGTGTAAACCAGGCTTTTCAGATTTGTTTCTGATGCTGTTGAAGTTAGAAGCATAATACACATTCATAAAAACTGAGGCAAAGAATAACCAACTGATTAGGCCTAAATACATAACCACACCAGGGTTTACGTTAGACGGCAAATGCTGGCTTTTCGCCGGTATCACATGTAGTTGTCCGGCAAATGAAAATATCAGTGGCCAAAATGTCCGGTGGGAAATATGCCAATAATAAATAAATAAATTGATTAATAGCGCATTAAATAGCCTAATATTGTGTGACCTATAAGATATGTTGCCAAGACAGTTTGGTCATGTGACTAATTCTATCCCGACTGGGAAAGCTGGGGAAGATTGCAGCACAATCCCTGTGTCCAGTGTACATGCAGAGCGGGATAAACACAGCCCTGAGAAGAGCCGCTGCGCTGAGGAAAAGGTGAAAGGGTGATGAGGATGGCAAGTTGTGGCGAGGGGTTGGATGGCTTCAACTTTGCACAAGCAGCAGAGCACTTCTATTCAATGAAGTAATGGCGCAAATAAACGGGAATTTGACAAACGCGGAATTCGGACCGACCAGCCTATTTTATTTTTCAGACCTAATTGCTTCTTCATTTAGCTTATTTTCAAGTTACTTAATTTGACAGGCTTGGAATGCAAAGAGACATACATTTCATGTAGGCTAATGTCTTATTTAATTAACAATAGCAAGGCTATTTGTTTTATTTTATTGTTGTAGTCTATATGCTCAGTTCGCAATGTTTGTGAAGAGTTAATTCTGCAAACTACTTTAAATAAAATACATTTGTTGGATCATAGCGTTTTATTTCTGTTTAAATGTAGGCTATTATATGGCTATTTAAAACATATGTCCGGTAGGTGTTCTATATGGAAGGAATTCTGGAATATTAACGGCCATATTGGCTGTCAAAAAAAGCTCCGTAACTATGTATTCTTGTCTGATGAATAGCCTACAATATTTTGCAGCGTCTAATAAACAAATATACAATAAAATACAAAATACAAAAAAAAAAGGCAATTTCAGACAAAGCTTTGAAAAGAGTGTCACAGGGATCAGTAATGGAGTTAGTCCCATGTCACAGACAGGTAAAGGTGATACTAAGGTACTCCACCAAGACTGCAATGTCAAGTACTTTGTAATTGGGTAGCAAGGACCAGAACTTGAATTATGTCAGACATCCACATGAGGAATTAAATCCACTTTTCTACTAATAATATAACATTTACCTGCTGGATGAACAGTGTCATTTCTATCGATCAACACTGGGCCTCTTTTCCAGGTTCCTACAACAAAACTTCACCTTCTTTAGGGCAGGGGTTTTCAAACCGGTCCTGGAGTACCCCCTGCCCTGCTGGTTTTTGTTCCAACCGAGGTCTTAATTACTTAATTGAATGGTATATTGCTTTGTTAGGTCAATTAAGGAATCAATTAAGCAATTAAGACCAACAGGGCAGGGGGTACTCCAGGACCGGTTTGAAAACCCCTGCTTTAGGGATCCATTCTTTAGCTTAATCAGTCTATCTCTGACCTGTCCTTCTTACAATGTGACCGGCCTACTGCCTGTTTAACATCCTTATGCTTTCAATGATGTTATACCTCGCTTTGTTCTTGGATCCATTTGATTTTTGTTATTTTAAGTATATATCTTGCCTGCTTCTTGTGTGTTTTTGTGTGTATTTTCCATATTCTTGGTCTTCTTGCATTCCAGTCTATATTAACTAGTTGTCAGGTAACCTAGACGATACCATTACATATCTCTCTAATACAGGTGGCTGTGAATTTGAAAATAGATAATAGATATCATCTCCATCAACCGTATTCAACTGATCTACAGGTGCAGCTCATATTCCCATGTGAGAATTTTGAACCTGTGCTGTTCCCATGAGGAGTATACCATAAATGTCTGGGAACTAGCCATGCAATTTATAGGAACGGGGCATATGTTATCAGTTTCCCACAAGGACATTAAACTACAATCTCAGAACTAAATGATGGTCTTTATTTAATGATTGTTAAAGTGACTTTTCTTCTGAAAACCAGTCATAACAAGACATGGGAGGCAGAAAAATTATTCTAAAGGGGATTGATTTCAAGTGAAAGTTTGAAGTCACAGTCTTTTGAATAACTAAATGACTAAATGACTAAGCTAAAACGTTTTCACCTAAACAAGTTTCGTTACCAACTATTTTTTCTAATTTACGCAAATTTAGTTTTGACTATCATGAATGAAAGTCAGTATTCACACCATTGGAAGTGAAACAAACACCCATGTCCAAAAGTTAACCAACTAAAGGGAAGTACCCTGATTAGATAAGGAACTTAGGTTTTCAAAATCGGGATCAAAAACAACTTTGCAAGAGTTCATAACATAGATCAACACAGCTAATTATAACCTACACAGAGAGCATTACAAAATATCAATAAGCTTGATTAGAGTTTGGTTTGAATTAGCAACAGTTCTGACATAACTACTGTACATGATTAGTCCTAGTTTCTAAATCGGTCTAAAACGTGTAGCATATTTATCAGTCAATTGAAACGTTAAAAAAATCATTAACATCCAGGCATGTACTGTATAATAAGAAACAAATGGAGCAGCACACATGCTTCATTGTGATTGTAATCCTAGACGCTCGAAACAGTGCAGCAGAAAAGGTATTTGAAATATCTGATTTTTGAAACTTTACAGCATAAAATAATAAAGTCAGTGTTTTCCATGAACAGGCCTACTTAGTTGATGGATACAAGTGAGGCCTGACATTGACAGAGCAACACGGCATGAGTGCTGGAACGCACCCCAGCACACATTTCTTGACATTTGTTTCTTCCTCCTGTTCCTGATTTTAAACATGCGCTCCACCATATCTTCCCAATTAAACGGGGTCTGAGAATGTTTCTGGGCAGGATTAGGGCAGGCCAATAGCCATTTTATTCAACATGAATATAAACAGTGGAACTGCAATCCAGCACCCTAACTCTATTATGACAGGACCAAAAAATATACCTGTTTAAACAGAGAGGACCTTTTTCCCCACAAAGTATTTCAACACAGCTCTAGCACTGTAAAGTTAATTATTCTCCAGAGCTCTTGTTTATTGAGCTGGAAAATATCACAAAAAACGCAATTGATGTGACATTTCTGTTTAGATCGTGTGTCAGACTAATGTTTCCAGACAGTAAAGGGATAAGCTGAAAAAACAAAAATCCCAAAGTCTCTTCTCAGCAGTGTTAGTTCCAAGTAAATCACAGCTTGGACGTAGCCATTTGCATGACTACCATACTACATATTTCTAAATCTACAGCAAAATATAAGAGGAAAGGGTCTTTTTCAGACCCCTATAGAACTATATGTTGAATGGAGCACTGAGAGCAGCAGAGTTGGCTTCTGAAATTAATCTACTTCAGGAATCAATTCTTTAACTTTTCTACATGGTGGCTCAAAGGAAGTGTTTTTTTTTTATTATTGAGAATCTTCCTACCAGGGTAATGAAAGTGACTGCTTGCTTTGGTTTTGAATTGCATAGCCAAGATGTAGCTTTAAACATAGACCCTTCTTAAATACAATCCCCTGGTGTGCTTTGACTCTAATTAGAACTACACTCTCTGACTTCCTGAATTATTAAATTGTAACTAAATATTGTCAGGTGACTGTGTATCTATAATGAGTAACTAGAAGGAGTTTAATGGAAATGGGATTTCCTTCACATGGAGAGAAATGGTTGGTCCATTGCGTGAAATTGTCTCAAAAGATACATGTATTTGATCTGAAGTCTCACCATTTTATGCCTGAAAAGAAATGAGCTAGAACCACGTGAAGTAGACTATAAATAAAGATGGCATTAAAAGAAATGTTCCTATGTGCATTTACTGTGAACATAATGCATTGTATTTCATTTGTACACTGGCACAAACACTGGTAAACTAGGAAGGAAAGTGCTGGCCTTTGCCTACCAAGTTATTCAGATCATCACAACAGTAGACACTGATGTTACCCAACAGTTCATTGTCATGTTCATTGTTCATTTAAATTAAGTCATTCTGGCAAAACAGAATAAGCTGCAGTTGCGTGAAGACAAAAATCAACAACCTTGTAAATTAAAATGCATAATACACCTCATATGCACTGGGTGCAACTAATCAAACTCACAGTGCATAAAGCCAGAAATAACTGGGGGGGAAGAAACATGCAAGGAAAGTGCTATCCATCTACCAAATAGAATATGTGATCGGGAAGAAAAGTCTGCCTAAGTATCTCTAAATATTGAGATTTTCTATTGCTCACATTGCGGATTAGGATCCTGCTTCCGAATCAGTAGTGGAAACAACTGGCATGTCACATTCAATCAGACCACAGGATCCAAAGAGTCCCCAATTAAGAAGCTGTTTCACTGAACTTGCCTTTCTGCTCCATTCCTCACACACATGACCATATTATTGGCCCTGCAATCTCTGGAAATGTAGACATTAAAAGGGTTTTGATGATGGCAATACAACAGCATGCCAGGGGGGGAAGAATGGATTAGTGGATCTAATGGATCTAATTTGATGTTTGCAATAGAGTTATATTCCTCAGATGGACAGTCCAAACATTTTTAATTGTTGGTGTTGAGCTTCTGAACGATTATATTTCTTAACATATTCTGTATTGATTAAGTATCATTTTAAAGTGCAAAAGCAAAAGCAAACCATACATATATATATATATATATGTGATCCACACTGGACAAGTGAGCTACTGGACATGTATATGTGCCTTTTCATTGAAATCCACACTTTGAAGTCAACGTCAACAGTACAGACAGGTAGACAGGTTTCCAGAAGGGGGTTGTGCATCCTGGGTGTTAAGAAGTTAAAAAAATATGTATTTGATAAATACATAACTTTTCACTTTTTAAAATATAAAGAATGAAAGGCATTGTTTTAAGATCGTCCTTGTCTCATCTGCTCCTTGTACAGAGGCAGTGTATTGGTAAAACAGCGGGAGACACAGTGTGTAACCCTCACTGGGGTTTCTCATCATCATGTCGGATGTCGGCTGCTTGCATCACCTACCTTGTCTGACAGTTTTCAACCTGACGGGACCCTTGCAGTTATTGATCACTGTCAGTACATCATACAGAGGCAATCCAGACACAGCCAGCCCTTCGACTTCGAGGATCAATTCCCCCTGGATTAATTTCCCATCTTTGTAGACCACCTTATCCTCCTGAACTTCCCCAATGTAGGGAAACTCTCCCCTCTCCGCTCCGCCGAGGAGGTCCACATGCAGCTCGCCCTGGGCGTCTTTGCAAACCCAGCTCTCGTTCACT
The DNA here is from genome assembly GCF_036373705.1 of Amia ocellicauda. Lineage (NCBI taxonomy): Eukaryota > Metazoa > Chordata > Actinopteri > Amiiformes > Amiidae > Amia > Amia ocellicauda. The sequence goes on from NC_089852.1 coordinate 7,327,147, forward strand.
TTGCTTGTCCAGTGGTTTTTCTTTAGTATCACTTTGGACATGGTGATTAGAAACCAGTACAAAACAGGTGGCCCCACCGGGAGAAACAGGGACAGGATACAAACAGCTGGTTCACAGAGCACAAATCCCCACTCGCTCTGCAAACTTTCTTTTTCCTCTTCTCTCAAACAAAAATCATAGTTGAAGCCCCCAAAAAAGTCGAAATCAAGCCATAGTGATCCGATGGGGCACTTTTCTAGAGCTCATTCCCAGCTGTTTCTCATCCCAGGCTTGTTTTCATGCTTTCGCTTCTTCTATAGCATGTTTGCTGTTTGATCCCCCCGGGTCGATCTTCTCCCTGTGACTTCTGCTCGGGTTAGTTTCATGCACGTCCAGAGTCCACACTTGTTTTATATCCAGCTTTTCCAGAGGTTTTGCAATCACTTTTCTGTGTTTCTTTTCCAAATCCCCATAAGAAAGTGTCCGCTTTACTTCCTGGCCGAGTCGGCGGGGGGGCTCACTGGGACCGCGGCTCCTTTAAGCAGGTACAATGTTGTCGCCTGTTTTGTTCCGTATCATCCTGTTCTGTTTGTTCGAGCGATCAGGCTCTAGCCAGAGCAGCGTACGCGCATGCGTCACTCGGCCCTCCCGGAGCCCTGAGGGGAAATCCTGGCTACACCTATCACTGGGTCCTAATGCCACACCACTCCTGATCCATGTTATATTCCACTCAAGGCATCAGTCGGTTATGAGATACTTTTATTGTGTGTTGTTTTTATTCCCCCAAGCACTTAAAAAAAAATCAGTACGCACATGAGTCATTGTAGCTGGATTTCTCCCTCCCAAAAATACTTATACTGCCATTCCTATTATAGTGCACACCAGGGGCTGGATTTTATTTCAAAACGGGGGGGGGGGGGGTATTTAGTGAAACTGGAATGTAAAAAATAATAGTGGACAGTAGGATTTGCCACACTTACACAAATATACATATATGCATACATGCATACATACATACATACATACATAGTGGGCTTCAGAAACTAACTCACTGTAGCCTTTATCAAATACATTAATCATAAATGCAAGATGTACAAGTATACTTCCTGCAACGGAAATATAATTTGTGAATTAGTTAAAGCTTGACCATTTAATTTGTTTGAGGATTTGTGTGGGTGCTCTATATCCAATGCTGGCATATGTCAATCATTGTCATCGGTCCATTCCTTGTCAGCCTTCAGCTGACTAATTCCCAAGGACAAAAACATCCCTTAAAACAAGATGTTGCCCACTTTATCATTCATTTCTTTTGAAACTTGTCAGCATTATTATTTTCCCAAAGGAAGAAGAGAAGCGTATAAAGATTGTTAAATAAATATTATGTTCAATGTTAAATTAAACTGACTTGGTCAAAGATAATAATAATACACAAATTAATGAATTGATGAACAAATTAATTCATTATGTTTCTATATTAGCAACTGAATGGGACATAAAGTCTACCAATGCAGTATTCGCCGAGATAAGGGGGTGTGACGTGTACAGTGTGGTTGGATCAGGTGGACAGTGCACTTTAATTCTGGAATGCGGCGGACAGTATTCCAGAGCTCCGCGTTCTGTCGCCTTCAGGGGACTGCGGCCAGGGCCTGGACTGACCCGAAGTCAAGCCCATCTGGACTGAACTGTGATATTCCCCGCTGATCTTACAAAAAACATATATGAGAGCAGAACTGGAAAACCTGTGTATGTGTTACATGCGTGTTACACGTGTGGCACCGCCGTCTCTGGGAGGTACAGCCTGAGAGCGGCGACTGGACGGGAGGAGGCACGGATGGGGGATAGCGAGGGACAAAGTGTGACCTGTGTGCGGTTTATGGGAACCTGGAGGGAAAAAGGGGGGAAAGTCAATGTTTCTCTTTGGAAAGGTTAATAAACGCCAGTTGTTTTGGAAGACTTCTGTTTCTTTTGCTTTTTATTTCAACAGCGACCAGTAAAGTCTCGGTGGATGCAATATGCACGTTGTTTAAAACAATACAACGGAAAAGCGATACCATGAGATAGGATTAAAACGTATTAATAATTGCTAAAAATGAATACAATTGAGATTCATTATACTGATGTTTTTTTCTTCTTCAAGGGTTCTTCTCCGTTTCTTCATGCGTGGTCTTTTTCGAACAATATAATTATTATTAATACTCTCCTAAAACATAACACTGAAAGCTGTAGAGATCCGTTATTGAAGGTGTATAGTATACAAAGAGTAGCCTATACACTGTATTACCCCATTTTATATAAGTTACCGTCACTTCTCCGGCTCTGACAGCTAGAGGACAAGTGCGTCGTGCTGCCAAATTATGATCCCAAAATCGCCCTGCGTCACAGCGCAAAGGAGCAACTGCGCAGCCGCAAACACGAAAACTCCAGGCAAGCTGTCAGGCATTGTGTTTGATTTTGAAAATAAACACGACCAAGAAAGACGTCCTCTGACAGCCGAGACTCAGTCGATTTGTTTGCGAATCCTTTTTCGATTCGATCTTTCTGTGAAGAAGTGGACATTGTCAACCCCGGCAGCCCTGCGGACCCCGAGTCCACAGACACGAAGGGACGGGAGAGACTCGCACTGTCCGCGGCTGCGGGTGGCCGGTTCTGCGCTGCGGGCCGCTCGATCTTCTGCTCCGCACAGAGAGGCGCTTTCTGGGGCAGCACTGGACAGGACCGGGATGAGTAAGGAAGCCACTCAGAAACACGGCCGGGTTTTGAGTACGAGTGATCAGGTGAGTAACTTTCTACATTCGTATGATTAGCAAAGTGCAAAATAGTCAGAATAAAGCTACTGATCTCATCGTCCATAATACGTACAGCGGCTCCACAATGCAGCGCCGCAGATCAGCACAGCGCAGCCAGGATTGCCCGGCCGACCGAGGCTTTAATCGGCCGGGTCTCTCTCGGCTCGCCGCTAACCAGCGTCCCCTGGCGGCTCCCTGGGCGGCTGCAGGTCTGCAGCTCCGCCGGGACTGCACTGTGGTCAGCGGGTATCGGCCGTGGCGTGCAGCGCTGTGCCCGCAGGTCCTGCCGAAGCTCAGCTCGGTTTCTGTTTCTACACAAAGACTCTTCAAACTAGTCAGTTGAATGTGTTTATTGCACAGGCATGTGTGACGACAGGCTGCTCGCTGGGTTGGGTTTTTCCTGCGCAGCGAGAGCAAGCAGTGGCAGTGAGTCGAGGCCCGGCATGAGCCTCGGTCTGTCGCAGCACATCTCTCCAGCGTGAGGGGCTCCTCCGTTGTTCCCGAGCCAAGTCAACAGCGGCACTTTCGGTTGGAACCGTGCAAAGAAACTCCTGATGCTTGGGGTGGTCTTGACACGCTCCAGCCCTTCAGGTTTCTGCACTTTCGGTTCGAACCGTGCAAAGAAACTCCTGATGCTTGGGGTGGTCTTGACACGCTCCAGCCCTTCAGGTTTCTGCACTTTCGGTTGGAACCGTGCAAAGAAACTCCTGATGCTTGGGGTGGTCTTGACACGCTCCAGCCCTTCAGGTTTCTGCACTTTCGGTTGGAACCGTGCAAAGAAACTCCTGATGCTTGGGGTGGTCTTGACACGCTCCAGCCCTTCAGGTTTCTGCACTTTCGGTTGGAACCGTGCAAAGAAACTCCTGATGCTTGGGGTGGTCTTGACACACTCCAGCCCTTCAGGTTTCTGCACTTTCGGTTCGAACCGTGCAAAGAAACTCCTGATGCTTGGGGTGGTCTTGACACGCTCCAGCCCTTCAGGTTTCTGCACTTTCGGTTCGAACCGTGCAAAGAAACTCCTGATGCTTGGGGTGGTCTTGACACGCTCCAGCCCTTCAGGTTTCTGCACTTTCGGTTCGAACCGTGCAAAGAAACTCCTGATGCTTGGGGTGGTCTTGACACGCTCCAGCCCTTCAGGTTTCTGCACTTTCGGTTCGAACCGTGCAAAGAAACTCCTGATGCTTGGGGTGGTCTTGACACGCTCCAGCCCTTCAGGTTTCTGCACTTTCGGTTGGAACTGTGCGAAAAAACGCCTGATGCTTGGGGTGGTGTAGACTCGATCCATCCTCTCGATGTGGCTCTCTCAGCTGCAACTTGAATGATGAGCTCACCTGGTGCTTTTATACTGGCATGTCGTCATGGATGCATTGTGAGCATTGTGCCATGTCTCAGTGGTAATGGGGTCTCGGAGTTCTGGCCTGGCCAATCAGAATGCTCTATCTGTAAAGACTCTGTGACATAATATCCTGGCTACAACCAAGTGTGTGAGGGTGGTGGGGGTTCACTGAAGTTCATGTGAGCCATAATAGAGGAGTAGAGGAGATCTTGACATCAACGTAGTTGTTGCACTTTATTTGGGATACTCAAGTTTAATTGAAGACTGTGCTGCCCATCCCCATCCCTTTGCTGAATTGTCAGATTCCTGTTATTCCCATGGCAGGCTGCTGACAGCTGTGCACAGAACTTCTTCGGGAGCAAATAGCTACATTGCTTAAATTATTGACAATTCCTACTCATTTGGATATGATATAGGCCTAGCTTACATACAGCCTAGATACAGATTAGGGTTTGTTGTATGAAATCACCAGTTTGAGGCTCTTTGAATCTGTAGGAACATCTCAGAATATGTGGAAGGGCAGAGAACTGACCAATACAGTGCATTCATCTTGAGCGCAGCAGTCAGGCCTGTTCTGTTATTCACGTCCCTGAAACCCTACAATGGGGTCCCCAGCAGGCGGTTAATTTAGGTGAATTTGTGGCCCTCAGTTTATTAATTTACCATTACCAATAACCTCAGCTGTAAGTTTATTCAATGAGTGTCTTATAGATCTAAAAAGCACTCAGCAGACAGCGAGAACAGACTGTTCAGTTTGGAGTGAACACATCATTTTTGTGTTGTTCTGCTCCAAAATGATCATGCAAATCTAACCTGTGTGTAATGCAGACTTTATGGACAGTAGATCCTGTTCATTAATAAGCAATAATACTAAGAGTTCCTTTATAGGTAACAAGAGCCTAATGAATACAAACGTATTCCCTGATTCTTGACACAGACCTCTTCAGATAAAACGAGCTGGTTGGCCAATCAGGAGGAGAATTTCCATGTCATCAAGCAAGAATAAACAATTAGAAGACAAACAGCATAATTAAGCAGCTATACACATGCTTATTAATTAATTAATAATGGCTCCTTGAAGGTTCTTTTCCTCATCCAAATATGGTAGCAAGAACCAAAAGGTGCTACACAGAACCCAGAAGAACCTTTATTTGTTGGAGTGTACTGTATAGTAGGGATGTAACGATGCACTCCGAGCCGGATGAAAATCGATGAAAATATGTGATGATTTAAGTTGGTTGAGATGTTAAACGAATCGCGATACACATTTTAAACAGCAGGGGCGCTGAAGCTGTATTACTTTGACCTCGCTTTACAGGCACGATAGCAGCGAGCAAGTTGTAGCGTTACTCTACATGCACACTGTTCAACTCGCAGGTCGCTCAGTCTCCGGCGCGCTGTGCTGAGCCTGCATTGCGTCACACTGCCCGCAGTGACAACCAGGAAGTTGAGCATTTTATTTTATGTCAACAGTAAAATGACGGCAAACCTAAACGCACAAATGGGTTGCATCGCCGCAAAAAAGAAACGCTCCTGGAGCTCCATCTTTTCTTGCTCTATCCAACATTGTGCACCTCAGTATATACACTCACCTAAAGGATTATTAGGAACACCATACTAATACTGTGTTTGACCCCCTTTCGCCTTCAGAACTGCCTTAATTCTACGTGGCATTGATTCAACAAGGTGCTGAAAGCATTCTTTAGAAATGTTGGCCCATATTGATAGGATAGCATCTTGCAGTTGATGGAGATTTGTGGGATGCACATCCAGGGCACGAAGCTCCCGTTCCACCACATCCCAAAGATGCTCTATTGGGTTGAGATCTGGTGACTGTGGGGGCCAGTTTAGTACAGTGAACTCATTGTCATGTTCAAGAAACCAATTTGAAAATGATTCGACCTTTGTGACATGGTGCATTATCCTGCTGGAAGTAGCCATCAGAGGATGGGTACATGGTGGTCATAAAGGGATGGACATGGTCAGAAACAATGCTCAGGTAGGCCGTGGCATTTAAACGATGCCCAATTGGCACTAAGGGGCCTAAAGTGTGCCAAGAAAACATCCCCCACACCATTACACCACCACCACCAGCCTGCACAGTGGTAACAAGGCATGATGGATCCATGTTCTCATTCTGTTTACGCCAAATTCTGACTCTACCATCTGAATGTCTCAGCAGAAATCGAGACTCATCAGACCAGGCAACATTTTTCCAGTCTTCAACTGTCCAATTTTGGTGAGCTTGTGCAAATTGTAGCCTCTTTTTCCTATTTGTAGTGGAGATGAGTGGTACCCGGTGGGGTCTTCTGCTGTTGTAGCCCATCCGCCTCAAGGTTGTACGTGTTGTGGCTTCACAAATGCTTTGCTGCATACCTCGGTTGTAACGAGTGGTTATTTCAGTCAAAGTTGCTCTTCTATCAGCTTGAATCAGTCGGCCCATTCTCCTCTGACCTCTAGCATCAACAAGGCATTTTCGCCCACAGGACTGCTGCATACTGGATGTTTTTCCCTTTTCACACCATTCTTTGTAAACCCTAGAAATGGTTGTGCGTGAAAATCCCAGTAACTGAGCAGATTGTGAAATACTCAGACTGGCCCGTCTGGCACCAACAACCATGCCACGCTCAAAATTGCTTAAATCACCTTTCTTTCCCATTCAGACATTCAGTTTGGAGTTCAGGAGATTGTCTTGACCAGGACCACACCCCTAAATGCATTGAAGCAACTGCCATGTGATTGGTTGGTTAGATAATTGCATTAATGAGAAATTGAACAGGTGTTCCTAATAATCCTTTAGGTGAGTGTAGATTGCTTTCTGTATGTAATGTCAATATAATAGTGTTTGTGTGTAGTTCCACATATAGAGGGGCTAAACATTTTCTTGGAAACTAAAATGCTATCATATAATAAAATGGATTAACAGCTCCACTCATTCATTTCACATTGATTCTCATGTGGTCTAACCATCCTATTTGTACAATAACAGGCAGGGATCAAGTAGGGATGTACTGTTCATGGTTATAGTTTCCACGACTCCCTGAAAATATAGGGAAAACATCAGTCTCTGCAATTATTAATAAGTATTTGTTATTTGTGTGACTCCACTACTAAACATGTATTACATATCAACACGATGCCAAGTCAATGATTTGTCAATGTTCAAATAGCAATTTACTTCGTTTTACGTTATGCATGTATCACTCACCCGTGATCCCAGCGATCTCTGAAACATTCTTCCATGCATCATCCATTTTTAGAATTGTATCTCTGTATGAAGCCAGAGATGCATCATAAATAATGGGGAAACCAGACACCGCGATAATAAGTTTCTCGTCCATGTTTTAAGGCAGCGAGTAGAAAAGAGAAGGGACTTCGAACTCCGTCACTGCCACTCGCTGGAAATGAGCATGAAGTCGAACATGCTCAACTCTAAAGGTGCGTCAGACTCCCCGCTCGCTAGCGCTACAGAGCGACTCACTCCCATTCATTTCCAATGAGAGCAGCGCATCCCGGCGACAGTGGGCGTTGGCTACGTGCGGAGATAAACTCTCCCAGCGGTAGCGACAGTGGAGTTGAGCATGTTCAACTTCCCTCAATAGCTGTCCACTCAAGTGGTGGAAAGAGAATGCTTGGCTGTACCCACTGCTCTCCAGTCTGGCAAAGGCATACCTCTCCATACCAGCCACCTCTGTCCCTAGTGAAAGGGTTTTCAGCAGGGGACATGGTGAATGTGAATAAGATCTCAGCTTCTGCAGGAAAATGTGGATATGCTGATATTTCTTAAAAAAAACATGTAAAAGAAATTCCAAGATAGGAAAGAGCACAGGCAAAGCCTTAGTTTGTTTATATGAAGAGATGTATTTGTATTATTCATTTATTTATTTATTTGATTTGGGATTTGTTTTCAAATTTCAATTTAGTTTTGTTATTTGACATAAAAGATATTTCAATTTCACAAAGAAATGTGCACCATTTTGTCTGAGTGAGAAATAATAAAAGGACACTTTTTCTTTAATAATTAGCCTTAAATCTCACTTTGTTAAAAGAAATTGTGAGAAAATCATATCGTGAAACCAGTATCGTGAATCGTATCACATCGTGAGTTAAGTGAATCATTACATGCCTACTGTATAGCAAGATGATTTTACATTTAGATATTTCTTAGAGATTTCACATTTCTCTCTCTCTATGTATATATATATATATTTATATATATATATAATTCAGATTGTGGACTTGAATAAAGAGAAGGACACACAGAGCTGTGTAACTCATTCGAGGTGTGAGAATCGCAGCTGGCAGGATGGCGTTGCGTGAGAGGGCTGTGTAACACCGCTTACCTCTGAGCTGCTCTGCAGATCAGTCTTTCCAATTATTACCAATTCTGGTTATAGAAACCTTCCATCTGCAGTGGCTGCGCACCCCTCACCCCGTCCACTCAGTAGTGGGCCGGTCACTGGCTCTGTGAAGCCCACAGACAGGCTGCCAACTCCACTGTCCTGCATACGGGCCCGTCAGTACCTCTCTAGGGCCCACAGAGAGAGAAGGGCGCTGTTGTGGCCTGCAGTGGAAGAAGCTCATAAGGAGGGGGAGGCTGAGCGTTCATCAATGGATCTGAAATCATTCCTCCATCAGGATAGCTGAAACATTTTTGTTTGGTTTCCTGTCATGCAAGCGTCTGAACTTAAACACACAATACAAAGTGTCATGAAAGATAGTGATGTCTCTGTTAAGATTGTTACTGGCACCCGACAGATATATCGGAGCACCGCTATTATCGGCCGATACTGGCCTTTTACAGAGTCGGCACATATTCCACTGATAATCCGATATCTTTTCTCAAACTATTGGCTAGATATTTTTTCAAATGACCATAAAATCATTAGTCAGACTTCAGACAATGAATAAATACATGTTTATTTGGTTTTACAGTCGTTATTATAATTTTCCATTCTTTTTTAATAGTTATGGTGCTTTAGTTTTCGCTGGAAGCTCCGATTCCACCGTGACTCTCATGAGCAGCGCACACTACTGCTTAGCGCCGGTGAAACAACCACCCCCACTGAGAAATGCAGGGCTCATAAACCAATAAATGTGAGTTTTGCTAAAACCCTCATAACCAATAGAAAGTGTTTTTGAAAGCTGTGATGCATTTGGGTGTCCATGGTTTTTATTCTTGTTTATTTGAGTCATGACTGAAGATTACTGTATACTATGGCATTGAGGCGCATTTGTACTGAAAAGTTAATTAAATCGCTTTTCAAATTTCTCAAGAGCAATTAAAATACAGAAAAACAGTAAATATGAAGAAGTTGTCTCGAAATGACAAGCAAGCTCAGATCACAGAACAATCTAAAGAAAATTAGTGAAAAACGCATCTCACACAATGTTGGATAAAAGTGAAACTACGTGATATTTATAAAACTATTTCAAATCCTACATTGTGTTTTGGCTGTGAACGTATTGCAATACGTTTAATATACATATTAAATAAGTAACACTTTCGAGGGCATTTTTAAATACATTTGTTGTTTTTTGTTTTTTTTTGGTTCTTTTTTTTTCACCCCACCCTCAAACACCCACCCTCCCCTACTACCCTTCCCTACCCATCCAAGACCATCCATGGCCAGGAGACAGACGGCCAGACAAACAACCAACAGAGTAAACAAACAGTGAAATCAACAGGTGGACAATTAGACAGACAGACAGACAGACAGACGGGCCGATGACACGCCGACAAGATATAAACATAAAATTGTGCGCATATAGGAGACCAGTTGGGATGTATCACTAATGTCCAAGCATAATAATATACAAAAAAGGAACACAAACACAAAAATAAATAAATAAATATGTTTTTAACAGACTGTTTTGGTTTGTGTGTGTGTGTGTTACAATGGAATGGAAAAAATTGAGAAATTGTGCCCAAGTTTAATTAAATCTATTTTCCTGGTTATTGTTGGTGGTGATGTTTTTGTCCTGTGTAATATAATCTGTTAGCAGGTTTAGCCATTATGTGATGCTAAGTTTGTGTCTGCTTTCCAGTTCAGGAGTACAGTCTTCTTGGCAATAGTTAACGCTATGAGAACTTGAGTGGGGTTTTGTTCAGGGAGATTGAGTGTGGTTAGGTCTCTGAGTAGACATGTGGATGGAGAGAGCGGGAGGCTGCAGCCCAAAAGAGAGGATGTTTTGTTTATCAGTTCTTGCCAGTAGTGTTGAGTCGGTGGACAGAGCCAAAAGGCATGACAGTAATTGTCAGGGGTGTTCAGCGTACAGTGTGAACAAGTTTTAAACTCTGTGAAACCCATTGTAAACATTTTGTGCTGGGTAATATGCATTCTGTGAATGACTTTGTATTGTATCAGTTGTGTGAGGGTGTTATTACTCATTGGGAATATATTCTTGCAGATTTGTGTCCAGAAGCTGGTATCAGTGTGGATTGCTAAATCTTTTTCCCAGTCGCCAATTGGAAGGGATATTGATGAGTCATTTTTGGATAAGAGATTATATAGTTTTGATAATGGTTTCTTGGAGAGGGTTAATTTGTCGATTGTTTCCATAAAATGGTCGGGGGGGGTTATAGATTGTTATTGATTATATTAAATGTTTATTCAATAGCATTTTTAAATTGGAAATATTGTTCTTTACCGATAACAGACTTCTGTTCCAAATCATTGAATGCAAGGAGGTTATTGTTTTCAAATATATGATGTAAATGTGTGATACCTTTCCTTTTCCAAGTGCTGAAGACTATTGGCGTTTTATTAATCAGGAAGTCAGGATTAGAACATATTGGGGTGAATTTGCAGGGCGTCATGGTAGAGTGAGTGATTTTGTCAGGGTTGTGGAGATTATAGTGTTCTTAAAGCAGTTATGACGTTTAACAGTTGGGCTTATGAAAGGTAAGTCGTTAATTGAAATTTCTTTGCATACAAACTGTTTAATTTCGATCCACGGATTGATCTGTTTATTTGAGTATGCACAGCAAATTTGAATGTTCGAATTTAACAACATGAGTGTTCAATTTAACACTTTTGAAGTGTATATATGGGAACCACCACAAAAGTGTTAAATCAACACTGAGTCTCTGAGTTAATTTGTAACACTTTGAGTGTTCAACATAAACACCACATCAGTGCTAATAGCACTGTGCTCAGTGTTGAAACAGCATTTTCCCCAACACTAGGTAGAGTGAAAAATGTACTCTGTACCAGTGTAAGCAACACTACACAGCAAAAAATCATCAGAAAATTTAACACTGTAGGTGTTAAAATCAACCCTTCTAAAGTGTACATGTGCGACTATCCAACAATATTTAAATCAACACTCATGCATTCTAGCAGTCCTTTATATATACATACATACATACATACATATATATAAATATAAAAGCCAGTAAAACAAGCCAACTGGTCATGCATATACAGATCATACTCACAAATGCCACCACAAGCAGAAATAGACAAAAGAAAAAAAACAAAATGTGGCGGGTGTTGACTCAAAGACATGACTTACAAATATAAATATGTTGGCGGGTAAAGACACATTTTACACTCAAACAATAATTGCTCTACAATAATTAATATTTACACAATAATTAAGAAAAAATAACACAACAAAACATCAATTATTGTGGAAACTACCACAATGCATTGTGGGAACATTTAGTTATTTGGTTTTACACCAGTACAGTGTTAATTCAACACTTTATATTTTGACACCCAGTATTAACACTGACTCTCAAGATGGTTTAACTCTCAGAATGTTAATTTCACCCAATGAGTGTTGAAACAACACAGATTTGTAACACTATAGTTTAACACTGTAATTTTAACACTATAGATTTTGCTGTGTACATTTGATTAACTTTATTTTATTAATTAATGTATTTATTTGTTCTTAAACCTCCCAAAAGGAATGTATTAGATATCAGCCATTTGTAATTTGTGTAAATATCACAGTCTTTATTTGATGCCAGGTAGCAGTCTTCAACAGCAATATTTATGTAGACCACAATATAAACCATTTCATTAATCACATTTTAAATAATATTATGAGAGGAACCTAAACAGTCTTTTTTATGACAGAAAAAACCAGGCACTACTCTGAAACATCTGTAAATTATTATTACTATTTTTTTTATGACATGATGGCAGAAGTATTACAGCAGCAATTATCATCTGGTGATGCTTTTCTCAATATTCAGGAGTTACTCTCCAGCAGAGGCAGATATGGTTGGCACTCGGAGGATCATTTGAAGGACATTATGTTCAGAGAGCAGAACACTGAGTGACAGGACCCCTGCACTTATAACCCCCTGCAGTCTGTCAGCTGTCCTGCCCTTCCTTCACAACAGTCACTTGCAGAACCTTCACATGTTAAAACATTCACATTAAATGCAATACACTGCCAGTATGTTTCCTAATATCTATTCATCTATTATATGAATTTCAATGGTGCAAAGATATAGCTATGGATATGTAGTTCGTATTTTAAAGAATTAGCAATTTGATAATTTGCATATTGCATTATCAGAGACAATATAAAACTTGTTAATATATAAATTACCTAATTCCCAGGCCTTACTTTCTAAGGGTAAATCAAGACAACAATAAAACAATAATGTTTCTATCTTGCCACTGTGGGTGTGTTTAACTGTTATATAAAAAAATCAATTTCAAAAACATCTTCACAATGCCACAATTCCAACTTATCAAATTATCCTGCTGGGGAAGCTTTCTAAGATTGATCTAAATTGTCTAGGATGTACCAATGGCATGTACTGATGTTGGGTCCTGATGTTTACTGACTAGTTCAGCTGTCTTTAGTGCTGTGGTAGTATATTGTACTCTTTAGAGGAATATAAAGCACAACGCCACTAGCCTATCTCGCTCACTTGGTAGAGCATGTAACTCATGGGGTCGCTGGCTAAGCCCCCATTGGCAAGAGCATATATTAATAAAATAAAATAAAATGAATAATTAATGAGAATAAATACACCCATGAATAAATATCTGTGTATGTAATGTTTCTTTACATTAAAAAGATCCCAACTATAGCCGTATCTCTCAGGGCAGTGCAGTACACTACAGCAGGGATCTCCAGCCCTGGCCCTGGAGATGTATAGTCCAGTACACACACACACACGCAAATGGAGAGCAGTACAGATACACATATAAGCTGTTGACACGCAAAGACTCCAAATGCCAAATGCCATGGATATCCAGATGAGTCCCACATAGCACCCTGGCTGTCCCCTATAACACTTAATGGCTGTTCCTTACTGTAGCCCCCTATTGTAACACATGTACTGTAGTGTTTTCGGGACAAGGCACTCAGAGACTCCAATACTGTTCTCAAACAGACGGTTTATTTTGAATACACACAGGCTACGCCTAAACCATGAAAACAACAACATTGGAATTACCAACACTTTACTTTGGCTTCTGTTCAGACGGAGTGTGATTCCCCCTACCAACGCTGTGGCACAACATCAACCTGTGAAGGGAAGGTCCCAGCCTGGCACAGGTGCACTTGAACTAAGTACACACACCTGTGGGTCCTTATTTGCTATGCCTCTCAGCTCAAGGGCAGCACCTGCTTTCCCGAATTGGATTGTACCTGAGGGCGAATGCAGGAGAGCGAGAGGAGAGCGGCGAGTAGTGAGTGAGAGGAGTATTATTTATTGCTAACCTAGCTTGACCACTGTTTTATCTGAGGATCAGATGAGGCATTGACCCGGACTGGATGAGGACTATGATCACGGCTACGACCCCCACTTCAGAATCACGACTACGGCTCTGGAACTTACCAGTGTTATTGACTGAGAGACCGTTTAGTGGCCCAGGCAGACAGGAACTTGATAACCAATTATATATATTTGATATATATAAAATTATAATTGTAAAAATGTCACACACTTGCTATTACCTTTTTATAAGTGATGAGACCTTTTGGACCATTGAACATGAGTTGCAGTAATATGGTCAATTAATAATGAATTCAGTATCTGCCCTACACTTATAAATTATTACAGCATGTACTAAATTTACATCAATGTATCCTGTGTTTTGCATGCCCTCTCAGTACAGTTGTAAGGATGCACGTAGCAGCTGACTTGTGACACTGTAAGAAGGTTTAATTTCTGGGTAAACGGTACTTCTCCTCTGGTGTTACAGTAGTGTGACAAGAGAAGCTTCCAGTTCTGCTGTTAGGGGCAGGACAGGTATCTAGCGGATGCAAAAGGAGGGCTGAGTAATGTGTGGTAAAAAGATCCAAGGATGCCAATACAAGGTGAATACTGGCACCTGGCAGGACAGGAATTTGAATACAGAAACGATCAGGGCTGTTAATATTATCACAGGTAAATTAATGAACCAGGTATGTACCAATTCACAGTAATAACCCACTGCACACACTGCAATTGAAACCCATAATTAATTGTTCTGATAAAAAAAAGTTAAAACTTCCATTAAAGACTCGAACAGCATTGCTTCCATTTATCATTCAGAGGAGGGTTAAAAATAAACTAGCGGATACCTTGCTTCCCCGGCCCAAATGACTCTGTTGGGAAAGACCATGGTGGTTGTAGTTATTCAATTTGATGTGATGTATTGTGGCAGTTTTTTCTAGATGTTATTTTTTTAGTTTTTAGTTTTGGTCCTTACAGGCTTTTTTGTTGTTTTCCTAGGAAAGAAAAGCTATTTTAGTAATTCCTTATTCCAAAGTCAGTATTATTTTCATTTGCAGTCTTATTCTTCTTTTAATGCACTTTCAATGTAGGTTGGCAGCCTCCAAAGAATATAATTGAATTAGAGGTGAACACTATCTTAACTATTCTTGGCATGATTCTTCCTCTCTTTTATGCAGAAGATTACTGGAGAGCAGGTCTAAAAGGTGCTGTGAAGCAGCAGAAGTAATGCTGTTGACCTTTTCCGGTTTTATCTTTGGGCTTCTTTTAAAGCACTTCAAGTATTTTCTTCCTTCCTTCTTCTATTTACCTCAGAGGTGGGGGAGGCTACTTAACAGTCATGCACTGAACCAACAATCTTGCAGCAAAACCGATAAGCATCTGCTTGGAACGGAATACACTAAACTACTGATTTATATAGACATTAGCATTATAGGAATGCTAATAATAAAAAATAAAAAAAGCAATGGAAACCTTTGTTCAGCATTTAGTTTATTATGAAACATTGGGGAAACATCACATTATCTGATGAAAAACATGACTTATAACATCTAAGCAAAGAGTAAAATATATGGACACAATGGGGGAATGTTTATATTATAGTCTCTGAAGTTTATTATAGCTTCTAACACACCAGTGTATGTCTTTAATTTCTTTAATACAATTACATCCAACACAAAGCATTTACAGATAACATCCTAGGGTATAAGAGGGTTAAATGGTTTGACTCATGACAGCAGATAAATCAGCAAGCGATATAAGTACATTCAAAAGTATTTCAAACCGTAAGCTCCTTACTCCTGGGAAGAGAGTTGCATTATGGATACACTACCCACTAAATAATGCACTGTACTACAGCCAAGATAAGTATTTATTCAGGAACCTAACCAGAATCTTCTAATTCAGCCATTGAAGAGAAAACTTATAGATTATATTATTATTGAGTATGTTTTGAATCTGTTTTTTATATCTATGTCTCAAGAAAATGGAATGTATGTGGTCTCAACTTTACATCAAGCAAAACATTAATAATTCTTGAACTACACCATCTACTATCCTACATCTACATTGTTGTCAGTGCCTGAAATAAACAGATATATTTATAAACAATTAGCAAATGTTAAAATATGTAAATATTGTATTCTCATAGTTAATATACTCATAGTTAAATATTTGTTAGCATATTTTTACAAAAATTTCCATTAAAAAAAAATATGTATTAATTATTATCTGAAACTACAAATGTAAGCATGTATATAAATACTTTTCACAGCATTTATATTCTGGAAAAAAAAATACACATTGAACTATTAACTTTTAAAATTGACATCCCAGAAGTTTTATTGTACTGACCCTCTAGCAATAAGTATTAATATTTCAGCTGATTGTATCTGTAATGCAAAGGCAACTCATTACACTTAGACTCTAATGATGGAAATTCACTGCTTATTACATCAATCAAATTTCAATATTACTGGAGTTCATGGAGGTGATTTGAAGTGCAGTACAATTAGTATCCTTAGTTTGTTTTGGACTTTAAACAATCCACATTAAAACTAAATTTTATTGGCTGTATGACATTTTTTACTTTTTGCTTTTTAATTGTTTAACTGACAAAGACTTTGTAAGGGACTCTATACAGCAATACGTATAATGTTCATGGTAAACTTTTAACAGGTGCAATATTCACTCCTATACCTTCACCGGATAGCTGACAAAAACTAAAGCAGAACAAACAAAACACTGGTCCACTGATAATATTAACACTCCACAGAGGAGGATTTGGAAGAAATGGAATATGATAATTGTATAACTTTCCATTAAGGCATGTTATCAATAGTGATAAAAAAACACCCTAAACCATAACATTAGGGTGATGGATCTCTTCCACAGTTCAACATTAAAGCACCTCAGCAATCAATGACAATCCATAACCACACTCACAACATTTCACAGTAAAAGGAATTTTGTTTAATCTCCAACAATCTCTGGAGGAGCTTATTCATTGCCAGGGATATAGTATAGCACAATCAAAAGCAACTTGCTGTTTTTAAATGTTCTATAACATATGTCTATCATAGGATCTCATTTAAGTAATGATGTTCAAGAGTTACTTCCTTTGTATTTCAACTCTACATCTAAGGATACATCTTATATACATCTTTGGGAACATTTAAACATTTTGGGAACATTTAAAAATAGTCTGGATAGGATCCTTGGATCACTTGGATATTAATGAACACCAAACGAGCACGATGGGTCGAATGGCCCCCTCTCGTTTGTAAACTTTCTTATGTTCTTATGTTCTTATGTTCTTATAACCAATGTAAATTCCAGAGCTGGCCTCTGACATGCTATAAAGGGGATCGAGCATACAAATTGTCTCCATCTCTGAAGATAATAGTGACTTTGTAAGCAAAATACTGAAGAGTTAAACTCTTTAGGGATCAATGTTTTTATTTTTTCAATTTCAAGATTTAGCTTTACATTTAGCACTTTCACAGTAACTGATTTATTAGCAAAGGCAGTATTTTATTTGAGTTCTACCTCATATTGTTCTATGGTCATAAAAACCATACTTATTTTGCAATGCATTTCAAATGGCTAATAAAACTGGCTTCCAAGGGATTATTCCTTCTCATAAAAACAGAGATTGATGTTAATAGTACACCAAAACTACATCATTTCTTAGAGAACTCTGTCTAAAATTACGTGCAGCTTTGCTCAGTTATTTCTTGGCCACTTTATTGGGTTTTCTTTTTCTTTTCAAGGTTTGTTACTGCTCTGACCTTTTTACAATTTAAGCTGAGCTCGCCTACACTGAAACAATGACACATTATGACCTGAAATGAAAAACAAAAGAAGTACTTTCGAAATCCCTTCTGAAGCAGAAAGATATTGACCTTTGGCCTTGCTTTCAGGTCTCAGGATTCCCCTCACTGCTTACAGAGAACACATGACTTGAGTGTGAGAAGAGGAGTCAGGTGTTGTATGTTAGAATTAATACACTGGCATAATAGCCTTTGAAATTAAACTTCCCTGGACCATGTTTCTCTTACATAACAGCTCTGCTTTGCTTGAGGCTTTTAGGTTTGTCCTGATGCTTCCACTTCCCCTTGACTGCCTGCATTGCTCTACAAAAAAGGGTGAGAGCAAAATTTAATAATTCAAATCAAGACACTATATCCAGAGATGAGGTACTGTGTAGTCTAGAAACCCTGCCTTGCTACTGAAATTAAAAGGGAATACAGAAAAATAATCAGTAATTGCTTTAGCGCTTGAAATTACATTAAAAAATCTCATAAGGTTTTCTGATTTTTCACTGTACTAAACAGACCTCTTCACTGCAGCATAGTAGGAAAAGAAAAATGAAACCTTTCAACTGCACTTACTACAATACTCAATAGGCCTCATGCGGTTCTGACATCAATGAAGTACAGCATTCAGGAGAGAATTAATCAAAACACAATCATTATTTTCTTATTAGCTGGAAACAAAACATAATGGATTCTAGGAATAACACACAAGCCTTTCATTTATACCTTATACATGTATATAACCATGCAAGGATTTATATGAGAAACTGTTTAGATGTAATCATGTATGATGACATGTGTATGCCATTCCTACATTCCAACAGTAAAATGGTAAAACACTCGGGTTTACTGTTGAAGCATGTGATTCGAAGATCTTTAATGTCACCTAGTTCACTCGCTCCGAGGACTGGGTTTCAGGTGGTTAATTATTTAATTGTCAGAGATACACATAATTTAAATACTGAATTATTGATGGAGGATAGAGTAATGGATATGTGACGTGCTGCAGGGAGGCGGGTCCCTCGATCCGTCACTCACACTCTCTCTCAGACCACTCCCCTGCTGCCTCTGGCCCAGGCCCTATTCATAAACTACTATGTCCAACTCAGTACACTTGTCCAAAGGTGGCTTTCCATGGGTTTACCCCCAAGGGACTGTAAACAAGAACAGTCCCCATATAAACAAAGGCTAATTAGGATATTCTGCCTTTAACCTTTAACAAAAGGTTCTCACTAAGTAACATCACAATTTGCAATGTTCAAAACAAGTGCCTTAAAACAACATACCTCATGACAGCATACAATATTAAAAAGCAACAAACATAAAATCTTCACCCAACTTTCGCTAATTCACTATTTGCCCTGTTTTACTTGGTGGAGAACACTGTGAGTTATCAGGACCTCAGAAACCCACACTAAGACTGGAATAATATTAACACTAGTTTATGGGAAATGTACCTTTGTCAGTATTTGACTGTCTGTGTTCTATCCAATGTCTTTGATGGTTTTCTCCAAATAGCCTCTATAGTTTCTTTCTCCAGCCACCATCACTCTCTCCAGCAACACCCCTTAAAAGGAGTTATGTGCACCTAAAAGTGGTTACTGCTGAAAATAATGTCAACATCCTCCTTTTAAACGTTTACAATTAGTTGCAAAGTTGCAGGCTGTGCTTCGCTTTGCAAAGCTGCGTTAGTGTCTGTGATACATGGTTCATTCCTGTCAAACCATTCAGTGCCTTCAGGATTAACCATTTTCTTCACATTTCATATCTGATTAAAATAAAGTTTCTTTCAACCACATAAGAACATAGAGCATAAGAACATAAGAAAGTTTACAAACGAGAGGAGGCCATTCGACCCATCGTGCATTGTACAGTCTGAACATCACTGCCCTTGTTCTCAATTCTACACTTTTGACAATATACCCTAACACTCTGTTTGCAAGACTTCATCTTCATCTTTGTTTAAGATCCATCTCTCTTTGCTTAAATTGTTGTGTACAATAGGCCAAGAGTATTTTAACTTATTTTGTGTAAAAATAAAATGGTAATTGGCTTATATATTGTATATACTATTAGTGTCAAGACCATATACTAAAACATGCATTTAATTTCTCTTTACATCAATTACATTAATGGTCTTAAGCAGTAAAATAAAACCATTTGTAGCTTCCAAGTAATTACAGCCACAAGACAGCAGAGAAATTATAAAAAAAACCTGAAGGAGAATTTATCTCACAAGTCAAAATAATAGTGGTTTAAATTGCTTCTTGATGTTTTGAGAGAAAATATACTTTCCCTGAGTAAAACAACTTCAAATTTATTCATAGACTAATGTTTCATTGGTCACATTACCAACAGGAAAAATGTTCTCCCTAACCTATACACTTACTGTGCATCTGTTTATCAAGATTTTTCTTAATTTCTGAGGAAATGTACCATACCATAGAGCTGGCATAGCATAATGCAACCCATGTATTACTTTATTCTGAACAACTGGTTGCATACTTTGTATAGAATTATATTAATAGCATTATTAGATTCTTATGTTTGAAGGAATTTATAATCAGTAACATAGAAGACCAGAATGCCATGACCCCTTTTTGAAAGACAGAATTGAAACTATACCTTTAATATGCCAATATAACCTTTTCTGATAGGAAGCTAAGTATCCTAAAATATACTACTGGAGTGACACTAGAGCTTCTGCCATAGGAAATTATGTCAATGCCAACCTTGAGAACAGGGCTTGATAAATCCCAGAGAAGAGGTATTGTTTGACATTCTTATGCTGGAATGCTATTTTTTGGTTTGTAAGACCTTCAGCACAGTGCAAACAGCAGATGCCAATATACATAATGGAGATAAAGTGTTTGGCCTTGGTTTAATCTTTACCCTGCTGAAAGAAATATTTTTATCTGGTTCCAAATACAGTTTTACTAAATTCCATTAGCATTCTAAAAATAATACTACTAATAATAATATGTACAGCAATATTGCCCACGTAAAAAAAGGAGCAAATTAAATGTATCTCCATTCATAACAACATTTTCACAACCAGAAACATTTTGCTGCAGAATGTCATAACGTGTTCAATAACAGGATACCAGATATGCTTGCTAATTCCATTTTATGTCATCCATACATAATCCTAAGAAAATCTCCAGTTGAATATACATACAAAAATAGGCTCCAACTGGATGATAACACTTAATGTTTTAAGGCAAGTGCTTTAAATATACATTTGGCAGTATTGTAAACAGTATTGCTCATAATCACATATGGTAACAAAGTCACGACTCAAACTAAATCACACCAAAATCAGAGATAAGAGCCGTACAATTACAGAACTTCTATATTAATAAACTGAACCAGTCTGAATGAAACTCACTACCCAACGTTACATATACAGCATCAACCCAAGTAATACAGCAAGGGTGTCTGAGAAGAAATCTGTAACGTCAAAAGCAAGTTAAGCCAATAAGAAGAAAGATAAACACAGAAGACTGGAAGAAATACACAATATTCACACAATGTATCAAAAGGAAATATTAGATTTGTGCTGACAAAACAAAAACACAATAACCAGACTGCACTACAAAACTATTTTTCATTACATAGTCCAGTGTGATCAGAGGCCTAACAGTAATGTAATTACATCTGTCAGTGATCAAAGGCCTAACAGTTTAATATGTTATTTGAAAACAAACCCTTTGTTTTGTTTTATTTCCTTATGACAGCTCTCAAATTTCACTCTTCTTTTTTTAACAGATAATACACTGGGTTCGATTGTCTAACATCTGTGAGGTTCATACGATAATTGACACCATGCTTTTTCTACAAATATCTGAGTCTCTATAGCTCTTTCAGGCCCGCTAACCCTCTGTTCCAATTCACCAGAGCACAGTATGAGAACATTTAATCTGTAGTTCTCTCTTTAGAAAGTAGTAGGCTGTTTCTGTTGGATGTGATCCAAGACCATTGAGTGAAAACGTCTTTTAATTCTATAATTTTAATGTGCTAAGGTTCTAAATGGAGGCTTCAAAATATATGTTCCGATAAACGATGTGCACTGGACCCCAGGAGACCCCTGGAGAGTGAACTCACACATACCAAAATAATCAACATAAAGGGATTGCATTAAAAGTTGGACTTCTCTATTTATGAAATCCAGCTCACTTGGAACATCTGATCTCTCCTGTCTTAAGAATCCAGGTGGTTCCTTTTCCCTGAACTATGAACTCCCTTATCAAAGAGAGGAACAAAGTCCTTTGTTAAAATGTTTTAACCATTTGTTACCTCATCAGCCTTTTGGGAATTGTGAAGCATATGCCTCCTTATCAATCTAGAAGTTGATGTCAGCAGCATTGTTCGAACTTAAAAGCATAAGTTTAGTTACACAGCTGTTTTCAGATACTCAATCTCCGAACAGGTATTACTCAACATTTTCATTCATCCCACTTTACAAAGATTTTGTTAAGCAATTAATCATTAAGAAGGAACAGTGAAACTATTAAAAAGTAACCTGAATGGAACATGAAAGCAGAGTAAGTACACCTGTAAGGGAAGTAAACTAGAAACATCTTCACAACATTTTGAAATCAATAAATAATGTTAACTAGCCACTAGCTAGAAAGGTATTAATCCAAAGGAAGATAAACCATCTTCTATAGCAACTCCACCAAACTAATCCAAACAGATACATTAATTACACTTACCGGCAGCAATCTTACTTTACATAATAAAAAAATATGGACAGTCTCAAGTTTTAGCTTTACTGAGGGTTATGGAGAGTTCACATAAATAATTAACTTTCTAAGTCTTTTTGGGATTCTTAAGAAATATTTCATGTTGACCACGATGCAAATTATTGCCTGGATTAAATTTTCATCCCCCTGCCAATCAGTAAATTACAATCACAGAACTTGATGTTGTCTTTCCACAGGGTGGAAGCCTCCAGCAAACAAAAGTCGGTGGAGGTATTGGGCTTAGACAGCAATCTTCCAGTCATGCCACAAATTTCCGATTGGATTTAGGTTGATGTTCTGACTGGGCCACACAAGGACATTTACCTTTTTGTTCCTTAGCTGCTCCAGAGTAGTTTTGCTTCGGGTCATTGTCATGCTGAAATGTGAACTTCTGTCCCAGTTTCAACTTTCTGGCAGAGGGCAGCAAAAATAGCTGTATATATCACTAGTATGTATACTTGTCAGCATACTAGTCAAGCAAAATGCCAGATATGAGTTTATTCTGCAGAATGTTTAGTCTATTAACTATTGTAGACACCAAGTGCTATATTTGGAGAGCTGCAGCCTGCTTTTATTCACAGAACTCATACGGAATCCATTCCCTAGACATTATCTTATTATATAATTGTACCACAGAGCAAAATTTATTATTTTCCTAATTATTCCTGAGTTCAATCCTTTTTAGTAAAGATGTAACAGTGGAGACACCCTGACCACCCATCTGATAACAAGCTACTGCAAAACATCGTCTTTTTCTGCTGACAGCCTGACCTGATGAACAATGATGTGACTTCTACCCCAAAATTAGAAAACCATCTGTTTACCATTGTTTAAATACCTGCTTCAGTAGCTATTTATGTACTGACAGTTTTACACATGTGCCTGCAGTTTCCTGCTGTCTACAAATGTCCAGTGTTCACAACGGTCTGGTTGTATTGTTTGACTACATACATTGTTGTTGTTGTTGTTAGTAGAAGATTTACTGAACATGACAATTAATTAGATAAGACATGTTTATCTGAGCTGGACCACGGAACATTTTGTCATTTGGCCTTCAGCCCTTCAAAAAGTGAATTGAGTGCTCAGTTTGATAAAATGTGACTAGGACCTGGTCTGAACTCAGAGAAATGTGCTGTATTCAGTTCTGTCCCCCTCAAAGTATTCTGTACACTTACTGGCTTGGAGAACAATTTAAGAATGTTCATGCGAGTTTATCCTGGAATATAGTAAATAAAATAAAATAAAAAACAGCTTAAGCATCATCAAAAGAGTAGCGTTCTACCACTCATAATGGTATGGAAAGGTCAAACCCCAGTTTGGTTTAACAGAAATTGGGGATATTTTGTATGTATGTATGTGCAGGGTGACTATTTAAGGACTGCTTCAAAATCAATATACTTAATGAGAACCATCCACCATTTAAATAACTTTTAAACCAGATTTTAATATAATTGTGAAATATACTTAACGTATTTTTCTAAGGGTTACAGACTTTATTTCTGCTTTTAGACATTTTTTTCTACAGATGAATACTTACCAATTATTCCAGCAAAATAAATTCCATAGTTGAGTAGACTGCATGTAGGAAGTGAAGTGGAAAACAGTGTATCAGGGCTTGAGTTTACATGCATTGCTGCTGGGATTTTGAGATATGTGTGATGTGGTTGTTCTCCCCCACCTGAGAAATCAATTCTAACCACTTTCTAGAATTGTTATTTAGCAAGGTCATATATAACAATCCTAACAAGAGGCTGCAGAGGGCAATCTAGCTGGAAACAAGTAATAAGTTATACAAGCAAAATACAAAAACAGGATGTTTTCATGTAGTCTAGAAGTGGTAAACTTAGACTGCCAATATATTCTTATATAACAGGGTCATTTCTCATCTCCAAAGGATGTCAAACACAGACAGGTTAAAGGAACAGTACGGTTTTGATGAAGGAGAGAGGGCCGTGGAGGAATGTGCTTCAAGTAATATCTTGAAATTCAACCCGTGGGACTTCTTCAAGAACACTTTATCATTCATCCGCAATGAAAAGAGGACCTAATGACATGAGCTGAAATAAAGCACAAGAACATTTTAAAAAGAATACAAAGGGGAACTTATTTACACAAGTAGTCAATGGGGGTCTGGAAGAACTTCTCAGTACAATTGTGGTAGACACACTAAGATCCTTCATCAAACATATGAATGAGATTCTGGGATCAATTAGTTTATATAAGCAAGATGGGAAAATAGTTCGCAATTATTTGTAACCATTTTATGTTCTAATATCAAATGACTGTACTTATATCTAAGGGGAAAAAGTAAGTTAGGCAACTTACCAAGTGGTTCTGTTAACTTTTTAACTTCATAGCCCCTCTTATTTAATTAATTCCATCCTCATACCATTATACAAAAGGCTTAAAAGAACTGATAATGCACAGTGTAAAATATAGATAAGACTGCATAAGCTTCCACTTTAATTTATGTTAATTCTTATGTGCTCCTTTAAATTCTTTCAACCTCCACAACGTGATCATATTAAATTAAAATATTCAATCCCAGCATTTTATTGGAAATGAAGCAAAGTATTTGGAATCCAAACCAAATGTTCAAATGTTCAAAGCATGTTCAAAGAGATCATGGCTTTGATCCAGGAAGACAAAAAGTGAAAGCATGCATAAAATAGAAAGATGACCCTTTCTGGAAATCAAACATCACTGAGGGCAAATGTCATAGCTGAGCAAAAGCTTATTCCTTGCAATCGTCTACAGTACCCATGCCAAAAAACAACAACAAAAACAACACTCCCTACTTGTACTTAATATCATGTGTAAGAGGTCTGCTGTACTTATAACTTGTTTACATTTTATTTTTTAATTTGAATATAAATCTTCTACAAATTACACAGAACATTGTACCAAAGATTTTTGTTCTACTCTACTTTCTTTTTAGGAAAACGGTCAGGAATTGTTTATATACTTTCTTTTGTTGTATTTAGCTTATTATTTGACCCATGCAATTTTTTTATCAATCACTTTTGTTCTTTGTCTCTTTTTAAACTAATGATCCCAACCAACAGAAGATTTAAACAGCATAAAACTCCATTTATAAATGGTGTCTAAAATTAATTTAGGTGATATCGATTTCTTCTGTAAAACCTCTGTGTATGACAAATGTGTTTCTGCTGCAGTCCAAAAAGCTTTACTTACTGTTGTTGTATACCTCTGTGCTAATGTGTCTAGAACTGGGCAAGGTTAAGTATCTTCAACCACGACAGAAAAGAGTAAGAGTCATCCTTTTGCATTACTTATAATAATTCTGTAAGGTTGTAAGAATAGCTGCGTGAATGATAACTAGCTGATCACAAATTAGTCTTGAAAGGCTGTATCCATTCATGTCTTATTTTTTCATTTTTATATATAGAGCAGATTTTTTTTATGTATTTGTGAAAAAATGCTAAATGTTTCAACAGAAGTTCAAAAAGCTTAAAAGCAAATCAGTGCATTAGATGTGCTTTCAGCCTGACAGTATTTTCTTTTTATTCCCATTTTAATGTGACGTGTTTACAAAAATAAGCACTTATGTAGAACAGATAATGCACACCCAAGAGTTTCTGCATATTTCAAAAATTGATCGCATAGCACACAATTTAGAATACTTGAGGGTAGTTTATAATGATATTAAGTGGGGTGAAATTAATTTGAAAGACGGACTAATTTTAATTATATTAAGTAGAGTGAGATAATAGCCAAATGCATTTTATCAGGAGCTTGTTTTACTGACTTAATCTGTTTTTTTTTGTTTGTTTTTTGTTTTTTGCCTGAGACATTTGATTATGGCACAAATACACAGAGCATTCAAAGGAGTAAGAACAAATGCAGAAACAAACATCTCAGTACAGTCAGTTCTCTATCAGCTAATTAAAACTAATCACATTCTGGCAGCAGATAGTTGACTAAAATCTCCTAGTGGCCCTATAATTTTGCACCAATTTATTAAACTACATTGTCACATTAATTGTAAAAATAATAATAATCATTCTACTGCAGTGATACTCCAAAATAAGTAACCTATTAAATGTTTTTTTTTGCAAACAAAGTGGTTTCTTTGTGTGATATTTTTCAGTAGTTTAGTGTCTCTGTTTTTGCATGCCAGAGAGTCAAGTTTTATACATCTTCTATTCAAGAGGAGTCTGGGGAGCTGAAGTCTTCTCTCCCCTCTGAGATAATAATCTGGAATTGATAACATTGTATTTATCGTCTCCTGCTTTGGAGAGCATCAGATACATATTCATCATATAAAGGAATGAAAACAGACTGCTGTACTATGAACACTTGCCTATGTCATTTTTGGTTCTTTTTTGAAGTAACATTTGTAAGAACATGCTTTTAAAATAAAATTAGGTAATACAAAAGCACATACAATTTTCATAGTTTCATAAATATCATATGTACTTTTTCATTTACATGTCTTTTCTTTTGTTTTCTGTATCCTTTCTAAATGACTTTATTTTCTGTTCTAATATGAAGCCATTGAGAGCACGCAATGTTTTACTGACAGTAATTGCTGGTCTTTTGCACTTTAAGATATTTAAAATTTGCAAGGACCAAAATGAAAATAAAAAATGAGACTCTGGCCAAACATATTTTGTATTAAGAATGTGAATGGATTAATATTTTTTTGGTTTCTAATTGTACAAAAAAGGTTTCTGGGATTCAGGGGACAGTTGCAACAGCAATGGCACTGTTAATACAGTTCATTAAAACATTTATAGTAGTAAAAGTGGCGACGCTTTCAGCTGACCACAAGTTACAGACAATTCCATCAATACACATAGAAAAATTAAAAGATGTTGCATTTCTAAGAAATCATGATGTATAAATGTAGAAAATGAGAAAAACACCATCTTGAAATTCACCTTTCTTTATGATGCTTATGTCGGTTTCATTTAGTAGGGTTGTTTGAATATTTTATGTCGCAGTATTTTTAAACTTCAGGATGGGGTCTTGAGACAATCCCCACAGAAAGTAATCTTGCCCTTGTGCTTTTAACTCTTGAAACAAAAGTATTCAATGGACTGAGCAGCAAACAGTGCATGAATTTGAGCTAAACCATTAATTTCTGGGTTAGAGAGATAAGTGTATATTTTATCTCCACAATGTTTTGCATGAAAGTAAATATATATGCCCAATATATATTTATCCAATCATTTTTCATTTTAAACCCTCTCAAATTGGACTGTCCGAATGTTATTCAAATTGGCTCACTCATGTACTAAAGTGGGAGAGATGCAGGGAGCTTACATGCATTCAGCAAAACATGTGCGATCAAGCCATACACTTTTCTTCATACTCACAGCACAAACAGCAGAGCTTTGAATCATTGGGATGGCAAATGCAAATAATAAGTCACTGTTGCATGGAATGCAAAGGAAACTCTGTCTGACCTCAAGCCCAACCCACGCGCCCCACCCTTGCTCTTGTGAATCAGTGTCGTAGTCAGCTATGACCACTACCCACATGTGCAGCAGCAATGTCTGGCCTATGAAGCTACACTTGTGGAGGCTTTTACTGCTCCAGTCAGACAGGAGCTCCATTAGGGGACTGCATTGTTTGCAATTAATACAGTAGCTCTGCTGGTTCGTCCTACTATTGTGACTGACAGAAGAGTAGTGCTCAGCAAAAGCTAATTTCACATGTTGTGTACACGGTTTACTGCCAGTGGAGTTCTCACCAGAGGAACGTCAATAGATTTATTCCCTGCCTTTGGACCCTTTTGTGACATCCTTGTTGGATTCACAGTTCCCGCTGACAGTCAGCAAAGCTTTTCTCAGCTTGGGATCAGACTGACAACTCCCAGTTCTCTGATCCAGCCCTTTAATTTATTAGTGTATTTATTTACTAATTTATATATTTATTTTCCCTACCGGGTTACAATAAAGATGTGTTTGGAGTCCATATTTTAACTGAACTATTAATCTAATCCTATCTCACAGTACAATCAATAAGTGCATACAGGGGGATTTAATATTGTGACTCTTGCTAAGCCTTATATAGGGTTAGCACCTGCAGCAAACTAAATTCTTGATGCTGTTCTGTTTTGTCCATTTGTTTTCTATATGCATCATTCACTTTCCCACCACAGACGTCACAAGCCAAACCCCATTAGCTAAAACTGCTCAGAAAATACATATGGTAGCATTATGCTTATGTTTTATTAATGACAAATTGCTGGCATCTATAAAAGTCTCTGTTTTAGTGCAAAACCTATCATCTATTGGAAGGGAATGAAATAAATGATGAATGCCTTTCTTCTGTATTAGAATCTAAAAGCTCTCAGTGGACTTACCTATATATGGTTTATGCATGTTTCCCAACACAATCATTTTCCTTATGATAATTTCATGAATTTTTCTTTTGCAAACTAGACACTAATGGATGAAAGGTCAACTGAATAAACAACACAATACTCTTCAAGTAATAAACATGTCAAATGTATTATATATTACACAAAATATCTCATTAGGTCTGAAAAAAATAAACAAATTACAGTCCAATGCCATAGCTTAATAATTTCTGTAAAATAACAGAAACTGTACATTTTGACTTTGCATGAGCTTCGACCCATAATATAATGTATTTTAACATTGTTGGCCTAGAAGTTTTTATTTTTTTATTTGTTAGTTTGTTCATAGTTGTAATTTATTTTGTATCTTTTATTTTTCAGACCTAGTATCCCTTTTCTTTTAAATGGGGGAAGAAATTGACTGCAGGAATTGATTTGGTTCCCATTATAATGGAATGAAAACAAATAAACAAGAACATGTTTCATATTAGAGCTCTGACACTGGTGTAGTAGCCAAATAAACATCAGACATTATATAAAGCAAACCTTGAAGGTATGAGGTGGCACTTAGAAGAGGTAGACTGGAGCACACTGGATACAGATTCAGTTGAAAATGGATGGTTATATTTTAAGAGTATACTACTTGAGGCTCAAGAGGAATTTGTACCAAAACTTAGCAAATTGAGGACCAAAAACAGTGGCCAAAATGGTTTAAGAGAGGTATGCAAAAAAATATCAAGAGGAAGAAAATGTTGTATAGCACATACAAAAGGGATGGAGACGAAACAAAATACATAGAATATGTTGAGCTGCAAAGAGATCTTAAGAAAGGGATCAGGAAAGCAAAGAGGGAAATAGAAAGAAACATAGCTCTTGGAAAGAGCTTTTTTCAATATTACAACAGCAAGAGGTAAATAAAGGAGGAAGTGAAACAGATAAAGGGCAAAAATTGAAGTATCTTGGAAAATGAACAAGATGTGGCAAATGTTCTAAATGAGTATTTCACAGAGGTTTTTACAAAAGAAATAACAGATAACATGCCACAGGTTAACAATCAGTCCAGTCAAACCCTAAGAGAGATCAGGATAAATGAGGAGGAGGTACTAAAGGGACTAGCAGAATTAAAAACACACAAATCACCCAGGCCAGATGGTATATTTCCAACAGTATTTAAAGAAATGAGGGAAATTATTTTTAGATTGCTAACTCAAATATTCCAAATGACACTTAGAACAGGGGATGTGCCAACTGACTGGAAGACAGCAAATGTCATACCAGTCCACAAGAAAGAGGACAAAACTGAGTCAGGAAATTATAGACCAATCAGTCTCACCTGCATTACTTGTAAAATGTTTAAAAAAATGATTAGACAGAAAATAGAGGAGCATCTTAATAAAAAACATATTCTTGGAGATAGTCAACATGGGTTTAGACGAGGCAGATCAAGTCTTACTAATTTATTAGAATGTTTTGAACATGCAACTGCAGCTGTAGATCATGTGAAAGTATATGATACGATATACTTAGATTTTCAATAAGCTGTAGGCATTCAGGGTAATGTAAGTAGATGGATTATGAACTGGTTGATGTCTAGGAAACAGAGGGTGTCGATTAGAGGAGTCGCTTCTAACTGGAGTGAGGTTGTTAGTGGAGTTCCACAGGGATCAGTACTAGGGCCTTTGCTTTTTCTAATCTATATTAATGATCTGGACTCTGGGATAGTTAGCAAACTTGTCAAATTTACCGATGATAATAAAATAGGTGGTTCAGCAGATACAATCTCGGCAGCACAGGTTATTCAGAGGGACTTAGATAATATTCAGTTGTGGCCGACACCTGGCAGATGAAATTCAATGTGGACAAGTGCAAGGTATTACATGCAGGTAACAAAAATGTCCACTATAATTACACTATGGGAGGAATAGATCTAGATGAAGTATCGCATGAGAAAGACCTAGGAGTCTACGTGGACTCCTCACTTTCTCCATCCAAACAGTGTGGAGAAGCAATAAAAAAGGCAAACACAATGCTAGGGTATATTGTCAAAAGTGTAGAATTGAGAACAAGGGCAGTGATGTTCAGACTGTACAATGCACTAGTTAGAGCTCATCTGGATACTGTGGACAGTTCTGGGCACCACACTTCAAGAAAGATATCGCTGCACTAGAGGCAGTTCAGAGGAGAGCAACCAGACTTATTCCAGGTCTGAAGGGAATGTCCTACTGAGAGACTGAGGGACTGAACCTTTTCACCCTGGAACAGAGGAGACTATGTGGGGTCTTGATCCAAGTCTTCAAAATCACGATAGGCATCGACCATATCAAACCAGAGGAGCTTTTCCAGATCAGCAGGGACACACGGACCCGGGGACAAATGAAAATTGGGCTACAAGGCATTCAAAACAGAAAATAGGAGACACTTCTTCACACAGTCACAATCTGGAACAAACTCCCCAGCGATGTGGTAGAAGCTGAAAATTTGGGAACATTTAAAAATAAACTGGATAGGATCCTTGGATCACTTAGATATTAATGGACACCAAATGAGCACGATGGGTCGAATGGCCTCCTCTCGTTTGTAAACTTTCTTATGTTCTTATATTCTATAAAGGAAGCATAAATATGAAAGGTTAAGAAAAAAGTTGTAATGGACGAGTCTTTTCTCTTACATATTGCAGAATGGTAAAGAGATGGTATCAGAAGCTGTGAAATTCTCTAACAGGCCAAGGTCAGGAGACAGCCAAGAGCTCATTTCAATCCATATCTTTTTGTAGGCTGGATAATAGCTGCAGAATACCACAGCTGAAAAAATGTCAGCAAACAAGATCCCAGGAGAAAACAATCAGAAAACATCCCTTTCCTGAGTCTCACTTGCAACGCTGGCCACAGACTGAAGGCTTTAATTATGGGATGAGGAATGTTTTGTAAATATTCAAGGTGGAGCACGTGTTGTTCTTTAGCAAGCAAAGGATGGTCCTTCAATTATTTCCAACACAGAAGACATCTTGTCACAAACAACGCGGAACCTTTCATAATGGCTCTGCAATTTATAAAGTGCCAAGATATATATTTAAACATGAAAGAAAAGAAAAATGTAAATGTTTAATGGATTTCTCCTCAATCCTTGATCTCCTTGCACATTTGTGTTCTCTTTTCTTCTGTTGATCAAGTACAGTATATCTAGGAATGCAGTATTCCTGAGAGGCCATCCAATGAGAAGAATAAAAATCAACAAAGAGGAGGATAGTGCAGGGAAGGGTGGCTTCTGAGGAGACAGGTCAGAGCTTACATGTCTCTGAAGTCACAAAGCTAAAGTGAAATCATAATCATTCATCAGCAGTAGATAACAATCCAGTATATGAATGAAGCTGCTTTTTCTTTTCCGGACCAAAATGTTTCAAATAACCAAATTATAAGGTAGTGGTCAGGTAGGGATTCGATGTCTCCCCATTCTTAGGCATTCTTAGGTTTCAGAGTAACACCACTTTTTATCCACCTTTGATTGTTATGTCCACTATATTAAATCTCAGAGTGAGTTTTTGGAGTGTGTTGTGTTAAGGGTGCAGTCATTTAATTGTTAGGTTGCTAATAGGTAAAAATAAAAAGCTGATGTATACTACTTCAATTAAACATTTGATTTGGTTTTATTTATTTTTACCTTTACTGAAACCACAAAAAAATAATTTGCCCAAATGAAAGACTATTTAGTGCACAACAGCTTACATATAACAAACATAAAAGTGTTCACATATTCCCCATTGTCATCACTTTTACAATAATTAGCGGCTGCTATATGCAGAGAGACTGTAAAACATAGACAGTATTGTCTTGATATAAAAGACAAAGAGTAGCTGGGTGTAAATCATGTGATCAGTGAAAAGTTTCATCTCCTGGGAATTGTGCCGTTTTACTGAGGATGTTCATCTAACCAGTTTATGCTTTGAGATAAACAGTAGGCCCTCAAACCTTCCTAAATAAACTGTGAATTGTTGCTTGCATATGAACATTCAGAGATTATAATCTGGATCCAAAGGGTGTAAAAAACAACTCTACCACACAAATATGACAACATAAATCCTGTGCTCACATATTATTTGTTATTCGTTAGTGGCAAATGTTTATAATTTGTGGTCACAACAAGTAAAGGTTTCAAGGTAATTAAAACAATATCATGAAAATGCTGTTAACTTCTGCAATTTCTATCCTGCTGAAATAAGAAAAGGAGTTCCAAAATGTACACTTAATTTTAGGAAAAGTACAACCCATATCAACAATATACAATGAAGCAATGACCTTCACATGAAGGAAAATGGTTACTAGTCCCAACTGTGTAGCTGTGGTATAGATGGTGTTTGTAAATAATGTCAAATACATTGCAGAACTACAGAAGCAGTTCTATAAATCTATAGCCAGTCTTGTTTGTTTTTTTAACTGGTATCTCAAAATTACTTTCATATCTCCTCTCATTTATCTTCAAAAGAAGTATCATACATGCTAATCAGACAGTCGACGAAACCAACATGACACTGGAGAGAAATCTTTAAAGTGCTGCAAATATGTAGTCTGCATGAGTGATTCCCATGACTTTGTGAGATAGTCAGCTGTTTGGCAAATCAATCTGCTAAAATCCCAATACACTTGAAAAATCACTTCAGCCTATTTGAACTTATTTCCTCCACTTATATATAATATTGTCAGTTATATTTTTGTTCCCCTGTTTACATTACTTTTCTAACATAGATAAAAGAAAAATCTACACTATAATTACCCTATGCAATACTTCACCATGTGGACTGACCACCCATTGTATATCACATAAAAAACACTATATAAACATCCTGTTGTCAGAGTTGAGGGCACCCTAAAGTGTCTTAATGTTTAGCTGATATATTCCAGAGATAAAACCATATAGTTTTATTCAAATCACTGCAAGTGCTAGTTGTCAAAGAAAACTCAGCAATGTAGATTACTAGCCAGATGTATATGAAATTGAAAAGCAAACAAATAAACAAATAAAACAGATTAAATTGAATAAATGT
The DNA here is from genome assembly GCF_036373705.1 of Amia ocellicauda. NCBI lineage: Eukaryota > Metazoa > Chordata > Actinopteri > Amiiformes > Amiidae > Amia > Amia ocellicauda. The sequence goes on from NC_089852.1 coordinate 7,360,871, forward strand.
GATCTTCACATAATATGAATGATTCATTGCAACATATAACTATTAGGAAAACAATCCAAATTATGGATACAATTCACACAGTGCTTTTCCAGAAAGTAATGCACACCTAGACATAAACTCTTATGGAAACACTTAAATGAGATGTATATTTAATATGGCCTATAGCCAGTTAAAAGGTTGTGTTTAGTTTGCGTCAGAACATGTATCGCAGTTTGTTCCATTACTTCAGGAGAAGCCACCCTAGGTTCCCAATCAGGATTGTCCCATGCCCATGCCCCATGAGGCAGTTGCCCCAGTCACCCCACCATCCCTCTATCCATCTCTTCACTTCACCAGGACCCCCCGCACATTAATCTTTAAAAATAAAAAGTCTACCCCAGTGCAGGATACCATTGTGAACTGACTGTAAAGACTGCATTTTTAAAACTGTGTCACTGCTTTTGTGCATGTTTAATTATTCCCATTAACAAAACAAACAGCAGCAGTGTAACATAAATGATGAAAGCCTAGCTTTTGGCAATTAAGAATTTGACAACATTATTTTGTCAGGGATGAAGGAAGCCTAAAGTGTTTGGAAGATAGTAATTATTCTTTCATCACATTTCAGAATTGCCCTCATTATTTCTAATCACTGTCCCACAATAATGTCTAATTTCACACTAAAACGGTTTTCTTTAAAAACTTTATTGGCTGGAAACAAAGGTGCAGAGTTGTGTGGTAGTTTGTGAGATGAAGTCCTATCCACAAAGTGTCACCAACACAATTGTACCTGTTCTTGGCAGAAGTTTAACTGATCTCTTTGAGTGGGCATGGAAGACGAGGTGTACTGGTAAGGAAATGGATGAAATTATGCTAAAGTTTTTTAGGCAGAATTTATGTTTTACCTGTAGTAGAGGGAGATGGAATGTATACAAACAAACAGACAAACAAAAAAATTTACAGTAATAGAATTATACAAATATGGTTTTGAATGCATGTAACAAATATGTAAAGTTTTATTAATTTCTGAAAATTGTAGGACAAATTACATATATATATATATATATATATATATATATATATATATATATATATATATATAAAATATTAACCAACATGCATAAGGTTTACTTTTAGTAAATTGCCTGCCACACTGCAAGAATCCTGGTCATTGTCGGCTATCATAGCCCAGAGTTTAACCAGCAATGTCTAGACTATAGGGATCAACTGACACTCTGACTGGAGGGATTTACCAGTTAAACCACTTTGGAGCCCCAGAGCAGGTTTTCCAGGTCTTTGATATTTACCAAACGGTGAAAATTGAAGGAGGTATAAAATAAAACAGGAAGGCATTATAGAAAACAGTATAGTAGTGCTGCTGTGTTATCAATGTCGAAAATGAGCTCTGGCATATCCCTTACATCAGCTCACTGTGGTGCTTATTAATTCTCACTCTTCTAAGATGAAGAGCCATATAATAGATGAATATCATTATCTTTTGGATTTAAGCTGTCTGTGCTGAGATGCACTTTTTGCTTGATTGCGAAAGTCAGGAAAATAACAAACAGTAAATTATCAGCATAGCTGGAGTTTAACATGCAACGAAAATCAGCAATTGCAGAATGACAAGCCAAGGAGGCAAGAAATTAACCAGTCAGTGACTGCTGTGCTCAGCTCAGTTTCCTAATTAATGCGACTGCAGAGATGTTAAACAACATTGCATTCTCATGCACACACACACACACACACGCATATTTAGTCAGGTTATTGATTTATGATGGAGAATGCTGAGTGAAATATAAACCACAAATATAAGGTCATTGAAGGTATTAGATACATATATTACATGCTAATAAAATGCACACCAACATATCAAATAGGAATGAGTCTTCCCTGCAAACACAGTAGACAGACACACACAGCTAAGCAGACATACCTCAAATGACTATCCTGACTAACAAGTCATGGAGATTAATACTAAAATATTAGCTTTACAGAACAGATTAATTTGAATTGAGTTTGCACTGGGTGTCCTACCTCACAGGATCAAGAGCAATCTGTCTGAAGAAGACAATATGACTTTAGTAAGCCCCCACAGATAATCTCTAATTGGCAAAAATAAAAAGGATACCAATTATGTGTTTTCATTCCACTACATCCAACTGCAATATTTTTAGTTCATTAAATAGTTAATTGATTTCTAAACCTTGGGTGTGTTGTTGACAGGCCCAGCATTGTTATTATAGAGCTGTGAATCCACCCCAACAAGAAGAACCTCTTGACGTAATGGGACTCATGTGTCCAACAAAGCACTGTTATTGCTCTTCTGTGGATGTTGCCAAGGCACTTAAATGACAATGACAGGATTCCAGTGTGGTAAGCCAGCAGTATTATTCAAACACAGTTCTTGTTAATTAACGGTAAAACCATAGACAGTAAAACTGAATACCAGCAGAAAAAAAGATATAATAAAGGACCAAACTACCAAAAACTTGCATTCGTTTATTGTGTGTACATAGTTTCTCATAAACTGAACAGTCAAGAACAGTCACAAATAATAGGGATATATCTTTTATAATAATTGTAAAAAGGCTGCTGTATTGTTTCAAGAATGATCACAAAATGTACTATTTGGGAACAATGTAAGATGTTACATTATTCCTTATCTTTGAGATTATTTAAAATTGAACAATCTTCATTTGTTTCTACTATCACAAACACTGCCATCTACTGGTAATAATAAATACAGTATTTTAGATACCAGAGCCTGCAGTTTCTCATTAGCACACGTGTGTCTTTTGAATAGTATGCATATGAGAACATGCAGAGCCTTGTTCTCTTGCAAGATCTTGATTATTATTGTTATTATTATTGTTATTATTATTGTTATTATTATTATTATTATTATTATTATTATTATTATTATTATTATTATTATTAGTCTGCTTGTGAGATAATGCAGTATTTTTCTCTGACAAGATCTTCATTATTCAGACCTTGTGCCCTGTCTCGCTGATTTGTAATTTGTGCCTGTAATAAGGAGGAAATTAAAAATATGGTTGGGTCCACTGAAATCTGTTCAGAACCTGCTTGGAGGGCATAAGGCTGGTGTTCCCCATCCCCAATCAACCTTTGTAGTGGCATAGTCAGAGTGACGAGGGACTAAGTGTCACTACCATCCGTGACACCATTGGCTTTTTGGTGTGGTCGGCAGGATCCCGGATATACCCAAAGCGAAGCAGGTTCTGGGGGACTCTGTAAAACATAAAGGATGAGGCAGATTTTGAGGTTGCATCAGACAATGTGATAGATAAGAGTGGGGAGCAGGTTATTTTTGCCAGTGTCACATGAGTTGGAAATGCACATCACCCAGAAGATTAAAAACGTGATTCCTTTATAAAAAATACTGGGGTTCAGTGAACAACAAACATTGTTAACCAGCCCCTCGTATAGTGTACAGTCTGGTTTCTCAAATTGCTGAAAAGCATGTATGTCAAATGTAACCGAGTGGCACAATAGGTTTGTTTTTGTATCTATCTGATCTCATGAGTGTGGAAGCAATTTCTATCTTGATTTAGAAATTCCACATTTTATTCCTTCATTCTGTAGTAGAACATGTTCATCAAAATAACAAAACAATGCAAGCACAAGATCAATACCAAAGCAGCTGTGGTGATTACAATTTTGTCTCACTCTTCCTGTTTCCTGTGCTTCAAAGCCACTGTAGTTTCTAGACAAACACAATCCTAATTATTTTGGTGTTTTCATTCTCATTTCCTGAATCATTTATCCGCTTGGCCATTGGAACAACATCTCTAATGAACACAAGCTTCTGACACATTGTAAAGAGTGCTTTTGTGCAAATCAGCAAAATATAATATTTCTTATTACATTGAAACAGATTATTATATTATTTAAACATATTATAATATAGATAACATATTTAACCATATGTGGATTTTATGCTGAATAATGAATAATGAATTAACATTTACTCATCTTCAACTTAACTGAGTATTAATATTGAAAGAATAATTAGTGGCTACAGGATCTTATTTCATGTGAATTGGTAGTGTGATAAAACCTCTAACAAATAATGTATGGCTGACTTTCAGTTCTGGTACTAGCTTATGTGACCTGAATACACCGTGTATATATATTGTTTTTTAAGTGGTTGCTGGGAATAAGAAAACAAGCAAAGCTAACTCAATGGAAATCTGGCACTGTTGGATTAGATACATATAACTGCTAGCAGGTTAAAAAACAATGAAGCTGCCAATGAGGGGTATGCTGCTTCAACAAACAGTACATTACCTCAGTCTTATACATGCTCCACCAGTTCTGTGGTTCCAGGTGAAATATAAGTTGTTTACTTTGGTTTTGCAGAATATAAAATATTGAGTCAGATGTACTAAGCCCTGCTCATATTACCTGTCTTTTAAAGTGATGTGTTCAGCATGTGCCAGACCTGTATGCTTAAACATACCTAAATACCAGGGTAAACTGTCATTAAAGCAAGATTACAGCCAAAGGTAAATACATGATCTCATTGTCTCAAGCGTATAGAAGGTTAACAGTTTAAATAACTGCAGATTTTGGTTAGCACAGAGGCTAAACGTTTATGTTCCTATGATATATGGTGTACCAGATCCAGCTGTTTTTAGCCTTGCATTTTCACAAAATATGCACAGACAAATATGTAGTATGACGATATGTACTTGCATGAATCACTACTGATACAAATAAAAAAAGTAATGCTATACTGTATAAGTTTGATAAAAACTGAAGTTATATACTGTTAGTTGCTGATGCCACATGCTTCTTAACACACTTATGGTGTTAGTGAACGTGTGAAGTCCTTTTATAAACAGTTAATCATAATCCTCTGATCGGTGTTCGTCATAAAGGATTAGTCTTCTAAGCAGTAGCAGGCAGTGGGTGGGGTGGGGTAAATTGTGGATTATTTTAATAGAGGTTAACAGAGGGTAAACAACCTAAAAAGGTCACTAAATAAGTTTTGTAAGTGTCATCATTTACTTAATATGCAGATAAATGATTGTATAACATTTAATAATCTGAAGAGAACTCTGAACCACATATTATAAGGATTTAATTTATGAGCAGATCCTTTACATTATAATTACAATATAATGAACAATCACAGTTTTATACACACACACATTACCTGCCTTCATATTCAACAACTTCCTCTGCAAGAACACAGAACTGTTGTTTCAATAGTTCAGGTACGCTGTATCACATTCTTGTCCAAGCAATTATTTTAATACGAATTATTAAATAATATACAGTCCTAATGTGTTCCAACAGCAATACTTTCACTTTTTAAAATAAAATGATATATGAAGAGCACATGAAAGATGGGAAGATGAAAATCAACTTTATAGGATAACATGGAAGAGGGAAGTTTTAGGGAGGACTTCATCCAGCTGTGGATTGATATAGGCTGAGGATGATGATGATATATATAATACATTACAAATGGAAATAAAAAATCAGAATACTTAACATATCGTAATATTATCACCCAAATAAACGAGGTCACATGTTTAGATCAGCCTGCTCAAATTTTAAATTTCTGACAATTGGAATCTCTGACCTTTATCCTTGTTGATTTTGAAAGGTTTTTAACATCAAATTCTTTTCCTGTTTCATGGTGATGACATTTATTGTATCCCAAGCGTTATATTCCACCCTTTGGATCTGACAGATAGTTTTAAATGGTTCTGTTACTGTTGACTCTTTTGTTATACTTTTGAAAGCTTTATACAAAAACACATCTGACCTTCAGTGTAGGTCATTTTTAACATTTGTCAAAATAGTAACCAAACACTTGAGGCATTCATCTTATGTTTTCCAGGTTCATAAATTGGCTTCATCCAGTTCATAAAAAAAATCTCCTAAACATCTTTTTTGTTGTTATCTTCTACAAGCCAGTACATGTAATATACACTCACCTAAAGGATTATTAGGAACACCTGTTCAATTTCTCATTAATGCAATTATCTAACCAACCAATCACATGGCAGTTGCTTCAATGCATTTAGGGGTGTGGTCCTGGTCAGGACAATCTCCTGAACTCCAAACTGAATGTCTGAATGGGAAAGAAAGGTGATTTAAGCAATTTTGAGCGTGGCATGGTTGTTGGTGCCAGACGGGCCGGTCTGAGTATTTCACAATCTGCTCAGTTACTGGGATTTTCACGCACAACCATTTCTAGGGTTTACAAAGAATGGTGTGAAAAGGGAAAAACATCCAGTATGCGGCAGTCCTGTGGGCGAAAATGCCTTGTTGATGCTAGAGGTCAGAGGAGAATGGGCCGACTGATTCAAGCTGATAGAAGAGCAACTTTGACTGAAATACCCACTCGTTACAACCGAGGTATGCAGCAAAGCATTTGTGAAGCCACAACACGTACAACCTTGAGGCGGATGGGCTACAACAGCAGAAGACCCCACCGGGTACCACTCATCTCCACTACAAATAGGAAAAAGAGGCTACAATTTGCCAAAGCTCACCAAAATTGGACAGTTGAAGACTGGAAAAATGTTGCCTGGTCTGATGAGTCTCGATTTCTGTTGAGACATTCAGATGGTAGAGTCAGAATTTGGCGTAAACAGAATGAGAACATGGATCCATCATGCCTTGTTACCACTGTGCAGGCTGCTGGTGGTGGTGTAATGGTGTGGGGGATGTTTTCTTGGCACACTTTAGGCCCCTTAGTGCCAATTGGGCATCGTTTAAATGCCACGGCCTACCTGAGCATTGTTTCTGACCATGTCCATCCCTTTATGACCACCATGTACCCATCCTCTGATGGCTACTTCCAGCAGGATAATGCACCATGTCACAAAGGTCGAATCATTTCAAATTGGTTTCTTGAACGTGACAATGAGTTCACTGTACTAAACTGGCCCCCACAGTCACCAGATCTCAACCCAATAGAGCATCTTTGGGATGTGGTGGAACGGGAGCTTCGTGCCCTGGATGTGCATCCCACAAATCTCCATCAACTGCAAGATGCTATCCTATCAATATGGGCCAACATTTCTAAAGAATGCTTTCAGCACCTTGTTGAATCAATGCCACGTAGAATTAAGGCAGTTCTGAAGGCGAAAGGGGGTCAAACACAGTATTAGTATGGTGTTCCTAATAATCCTTTAGGTGAGTGTACAGTAGAATACTAATTAAGAATCCAGGAATAATAATAATAATAATCCAAGAATCCAAATAATAAATGAGGTAATGTCTTTATTATAAGAATTTAGCTTTGCTACAGAAAATGACACCTGTAACCATATTAACCACACCAGTAATGCATGAACATTTTGAAATATTTAAATATATACATATATTTAATGGGACTTTTATTACAATATTTATTCAATAACATGAAAGTTAATGTTTCATATTATTCAGGTCAAAAATGTGTGTCATTTCAAATGCCGTGTTAATGTGCATTCTGGAAACATATGCAGTGAATCTACAGTTATTTTAGCTCTTGTGTAGCAGCAGGAACTAACAAGCATACATTTCGCTTGACGTGTGCACCCCCAGACTGTGAAGAGAAGTACTGCATAAGGGTAGAAATGTTCAAATCCTAATATATCTCTAAATAATTCATGCCTGGTTGTGAATCTGAAAATCTTGTGAACTTGGGTTGCATGATCCTATCTTATCTGCGTACTGGAAACATGTGACAGAATGATATATCTTGACTTTTAATACTAAGTCAAAACTATAAACCTTATATATGCGTATTGGACGTTTCCAAATTTGCTTACATGAGGGCAACGTCTTCCTCAAAGAATGTACTTACTGCACACAAACCTGTATTGCATTACTGTTTAAAAAATGTTCTGAATGTTTCGTCATAAAGTAAGCCAAATACTTTTCTGCACCAACTAAACACAATGTATCACAAATGTCAAAGCCTTTTCCCTTTTGTTTTATAACTAAGCCCTTATCTCCAAACTGCACTGCCATAGCCCTCGAGGACTCCACAACAATTTGTATTTGATACACACACGTTTACTCTGTACTTCAAACGTGTTACTTTGCATTATTGTTTTTTGAAATTTCCACACATAAGAGAAATTAATTTCAGCTAACCCTGCCACCAGGGAGAGCTTTTGGTATTTAAAATGAAAACAGGTTGGCCTTTAGCAACCGTGTAAACATGTGTTTAATAATACTGATGCACATTTAAGAAATGGCATTACTTTAGGCATCGGAATCACCATAAAATTTTGATTTGAGACACAATAAAGATTAGTAAAACACAAAATTATTACAGAAGATACACACTTCCACTTTTGGGTATTAGATTCTGTGTGATGTTGCTGCAGGATGCAAAATGTCAGCAGAAGAGCTAACGAGTTTTCGACTTAGTTTATTTATTTTGTCAGCAGATGCCATTGGTATTATAAAACACTAACTTATGAGAAGAGACAGCAGTTTAAATGATGAAAAAAATATTATATATATTTGCTTTATTCTGAACATTACTTAGGGCACAGCTTTATTAAAATATTTTTGTAGGAGGCATAGTTTGTTTAATCTCCAGCTCCAATTTTAAAAACATTTACCAAATTGCACACCTTCTGGAGATTATTTTAGTAAATTATTCATTTAATTTTGGTTGTGTATTTCCTTCAATATTTTAGGGAAGTAAATTATAATTAAGAACTTGATACAGTCTTGGTGATTTTCAGATAAATTAACAACATCTCTGAACTCTGAAGCATTCAGTATCTCAGATACTTTTCCTATACTATACTATACTATACTTTTCCTATATACTTAATCAAGGTTCAAGAAATGAGAGAGGAAACAAAAGGAAAAAGTGAACACAAATGAAAAAACACTTTCATGAGAGATCAGCAGACAAATACTAAAGTGAAAAGACCTGTGAAAAGATCAGGTGTTTACTGTACACTTATGTTGGGATTTGAATGTACTTGTCTGGGGTGATTAATTATGAGATTTCTTTCCATTATATTCACAATAATATTATTGAAGTTAAAGTCCTGTGTTCTCACTGTTCAAAATACATCACATATAGTAAAATAATTTGCTATGCAGTGTCTACCAAAAGCACAAAGCAGAAATGTAAATTTGATTAATTGAATGCCACTGACTCACAGCATTTTGTGGCAGCAGGCTTCTAAGAACAGTAGATAATGAGATTTAGATCAGGGGCCTGATACCAGCAACAAGGATCAAGCTTTATTCAGTGATGAACAAGAAAATCTTGTGTCTATAGAGGATGTTGTAACTTCCCACGGCATCGGAGGGATTAATAGGTACAGTTTTGTAATCAGTGCATTGGATGTGACATTATATCGGACAGACAGCAACATTTTGTACAAGGTTTACCAAGGTGTTTCTACATGAATTTCATAGTCAACCGGGAGCCAGGAGGTACTTTTTTATGTTGTAGGAATGAAAATTATGTCTTTGACAGTCCAATCATGACGGTGACTGTCATTCCTATACATTAGTAGCATTAGACTGAAATTAATTAAAACCAGCGAACTTTCTTATGAAATCCATTTAAATATCCCAATCTTAAAGTGAACTGCTAGACTAGTATATCAGATGTATACAAATTGTATACAAAGGAGTGAAGGAGAAACCAAAAGCACTCTGCGTGTTTCTTCAGAACATTATTCCTTTGAACACTTTGAAGGACACTGCAATCAGCATGCAATACACTCTTTCTATTGTTAGACCAATCCTGTGTGTCTTTGTAAGTTGCCCTGGACAAGGGGGTCTGCTAAGAAATAAATAATAATATTAATAAAAAAATCAACATATTTATAAAAATATAACCTAGATTTATAGGCCTTCTCTTAATGATTTACTATAAACAGCTACTCAAGTTATTTCAATGATACTCAATTCTATAGAAAGTGATGCATAGGTTCAAATAGATTAATAATTCAAAGTTGTCTGCAGAACATCTGTGGAAGGCTTTTTCATCAAATGTTTTACATTACATTCCTAAAAAAAAAAAGAAAGAAAAATCCAACACAGAGCATCACAAGCTTAAATGTACAGGCTTTAAATATGACAGTACGAAGCTCAAAATATAATTCATTAAAAAAACATTGATTTAGGTGTGTGGTAAAAATAAAAATGACTGGGTCTTGACTGATTAAAAGATTGATCTATTATTTATTGCTTTACCTACAAATAATGACTTACTTCCATGCAGAAGTTAACATTACTCCTGAAAGACGAATTATGAATGCTCAGCAACATTTCAATAGTACTTTATTAAACATTGAATTATATTTTTATGCTGAAACCCACACCTCACTTATGTTATAACTTAAAACACTCTTACACATTACTATACACCGATCAGCCATAACATTATGACCACCTGCATAATATTTTGTATGTCGCCCTTTTGCCGCCAAAACAGCCCTGACCCATCAAGGCATGGACTCCACTAGACCTCTGAAGGTTTGCTGTGGTATCTGGCACCAAGACGTTAGCAGCAGATCCTTTAAGTCCTGTAAGTTGCGAGGTGGGGCCTCCATGGATCGGACTTGTTTGTCCAGCACATCCCACAGATACTCGATTGGATTGAGATCTGGGGAATTTGGAGGCCAAGTCAACACCTTGAACTCGTGATTCATCAGACCAGGCCACCTTCTTCCATTGCTCCGTGGTCCAGTTCTGATGCTCACGTGCCCATTGTAGGCGCTTTCGGCAGTGGACAGGGGTCAGCATGGGCACCCTGACTGGTCTGCGGCTACGCAGCCCCAGACGCAACAAACTGCGATGCACTGTGTGTTCTGACGCCTTTCTATCAGAACCAGCATTCACTTTTTCAGCAATTTGAGCTACAGTAGCTCGTCTGTTGGATCGGACCACACGGGCCAGCCTGCGCTCCCCACGTGCATCAATGAGCCTTGGCCACCATGACCCTGTCGCCGGTTCACCTCTTTTCCTTCCTTGGACCACTTTTGATAGGTACTGACCACTGCAGACCGGGAACACCCCACAAGAGCTGCAGTTTTGGAGATGCTCTGACCCAGTCGTCTAGCCATCACAATTTGGCCCTTGTCAAAGTCGCTCAGATCCTTACGCTTGCCCATTTTTCCTGCTTCTAACACATCAACTTTGAGGACAAAATGTTCACTTGCTGCCTAATATTTCCCACCCACTGTCAGGTGCCATGATAACGAGATTATCAGTGTTATTCACTTCACCTGTCAGTGGTCATAATGTTATGGCTGATGGGTGTATATATATATACACTCACCTAAAGGATTATTAGGAACACCATACTAATACTGTGTTTGACCCCCTTTCGCCTTCAGAACTGCCTTAATTCTACGTGGCATTGATTCAACAAGGTGCTGAAAGCATTCTTTAGAAATGTTGGCCCATATTGATAGGATAGCATCTTGCAGTTGATGGAGATTTGTGGGATGCACATCCAGGGCACGAAGCTCCCGTTCCACCACATCCCAAAGATGCTCTATTGGGTTGAGATCTGGTGACTGTGGGGGCCAGTTTAGTACAGTGAACTCATTGTCATGTTCAAGAAACCAATTTGAAATGATTCGACCTTTGTGACATGGTGCATTATCCTGCTGGAAGTAGCCATCAGAGGATGGGTACATGGTGGTCATAAAGGGATGGACATGGTCAGAAACAATGCTCAGGTAGGCCGTGGCATTTAAACGATGCCCAATTGGCACTAAGGGGCCTAAAGTGTGCCAAGAAAACATCCCCCACACCATCACACCACCACCACCAGCCTGCACAGTGGTAACAAGGCATGATGGATCCATGTTCTCATTCTGTTTATGCCAAATTCTGACTCTACCATCTGAATGTCTCAACAGAAATCGAGACTCATCAGACCAGGCAACATTTTTCCAGTCTTCAACTGTTTAATTTTGGTGAGCTTGTGCAAATTGTAGCCTCTTTTTCCTATTTGTAGTGGAGATGAGTGGTACCCGGTGGGGTCTTCTGCTGTTGTAGCCCATCCGCCTCAAGGTTGTACGTGTTGTGGCTTCACAAATGCTTTGCTGCATACCTCGGTTGTAACGAGTGGTTATTTCAGTCAAAGTTGCTCTTCTATCAGCTTGAATCAGTCGGCCCATTCTCCTCTGACCTCTAGCATCAACAAGGCATTTTCGCCCACAGGACTGCCGCATACAGGATGTTTTTCCCTTTTCACACCATTCTTTGTAAACCCTAGAAATGGTTGTGCGTGAAAATCCCAGTAACTGAGCAGATTGTGAAATACTCAGACCGGCCCGTCAGGCACCAACAACCATGCCACACTCAAAATTGCTTAAATCACCTTTCTTTCCCATTCAGACATTCAGTTTGGAGTTCAGGAAATTGTCTTGACCAGGACCACACCCCTAAATGCATTGAAGCAACTGCCATGTGATTGGTTGGTTAGATAATTGCATTAATGAGAAATTGAACAGGTGTTCCTAATAATCCTTTAGGTGAGTGTATATATATATATATATATATATATATATATATATATATATATATATATATATATATATATGCAGCAAAACAATACTATGGTGTTTATATATATAATCAAATATGTCTTATTTAAAACTAAGAGAACATTAATACACATATATTATATACTATGGTATATGGTCAACAAAAACATTTTCATACTACTTTTAAATGTCATGATGGTACACAGATTGTTATATGTAATCAATAGCGGCACCCAGTGGCGTAACAAGATAACGGCTTTGAAACCAAACACTATGTTGTGTTATATTACTATTACCTTGTTTGAATCTCTGATTTTCAGAACATAATTAATTTCATTAATAAACTACACTTTCACTTGTTTATTAAAGTCATTTTTTGCCATAATTATTTCATTTTAATAAAACTTAAACAGAAACATTATTCTCTGTATATGAAAATGTACAAAATATTAAACTGTATAAAATCCTATTTTGTTTCTGTATCTATTTTACAATATAAGTTATTATACATAGTTTACATATAATACATCTGATATGCAACTGTAATTTAATGTTAATTTGTTTTAAATTAGTTCTTAACGAGTTTTTTTCTTTCAGTTACAGGGCACAATTAGTTTTGGCAATTACTCAATGAATTATAAGCTAATTATAATGTAATGATTGTATAATTACATAAATCAGTATATTATATACCAGCAGAATGTTAAATGATACAGTTTACTATGTACAGAAAGCCTGTAGCAAAAGTAACTACCATTTACTGAACTATATGATTTGTCAAGGGAATAGTTCTGGTTATCGGAAACTCATACATTATTTGAAAAAACTAAAAGGTTAAAACAGAAAATGGTTCATATTTAAATATAGCAGTGTATATAGTGTTACATTCAGCGGCTAAATAATAGGGTCACTAATAGCATGGAAGTTCACATGAAATTTCCCATTAAATGTGTTATTCCTCTTTGCTGTAATTGTACTATTTAATCTCACAATAAATTATGTAGGAGGGTTGGAGTTGGAAACAAGAGTGAAATAAGATTGCAACAACTATATATGCTACTGAAGAGGAGTAGTAGGCGTAGACACAGGGATATATTATATATCAAATATTAAGTAGCAGGTAAAACAAGGGTAAATGAGGACTACATAAATAATAAAACAAAAACATTTCAATGTTGTTGCTGTGGTTGTATTTAATCCTTATATAATAATACTGTGTTCCAAAAACATCTTCACAATGCCAACCAAATCGTCCTGCCGGTGTTGCTTTCGAAGGGACGTGTAGCCATTGGATGTAATGAGAGCATTTACTGATGACAGGCCCTAACATTTTCTGGCACACGCCCTATAGCAGTGTTGTGTACCCATTACACCATCCATACAGGAATATTTTAGCCAAAAGTGTGCCCCGCTGTAGTATGTACAAGCACTGTGCCCATAGCCCATGTGCCCATAGACCAGTTAATTAATTTTATAGAGCACACAGCTCTTAATATCAGGGTTGTGGCCTTCAAAATGTTAAGAAAATATTTGTTGCGTTTAATTTTGAAGCCGACATGTAACAGTGATCCGCTGTTCACTAATCCTGCTGCTGAGCAAACAGCTGAGCAACACTACTGATTTGATCAGGAGAGAACTCACTTGGTTTCTATAACTGCAATTGTTTCATTAACTAACAGAAGATAAATATTAATAATGGCAAACCTAACAAGATGAATACTTTGTGATATAAATATGTTATCAGTCCTTATTAGTTGTATTAACTGCAGTGATTGCATCACATGATTAAGATGTTAATGTCTTTCGAATTTAAAAAGGCAAATTTTAAAAATTTAGACTTTAAAGGCAACATTAAAATCCTGTCTCTATCCCATCCTCACGTGTGACTCTCACCTGGCGACCAATCATAGCACAGCCTCTTTTGAAACTACACCCCCACCCGACTGACCAATGAAACTGCAGAACTGGATCAGCTCCAACCAGAGCCAACCAACCACAGCCCAGCAGAAAACATCGCACGACAATACAGTGCAGTACAGTACAGCATCATCTCTCCAGTCAGTGATGTACTGACTATTGCATGACTCAGAAATGGTGTTACAACATGACTGTTGTAGTATGTTAGTATGTACATGTAAAACACAGACCCTACAGTCCTCCACACACTGTAAAATTCAGCATCATAGGTTTGAGCCCCCCACCCCAGTGGCCAATGAATATTGTAAGATGATTAAAAAAAACAGTCTTTTGACAAATGGATATAGATATAGTAAGAAAACTGATTGATTAGCCATATAATTCAAATTAATTGGTCACACTTTACAATAAGGTACCATAATTCCTCATTAATTTATATATGAATACCACAGGATAAACACATGAATATATCATGCAGTTCATCTGAGTTCTTATGTTAATCACATGTATAACAGGGTTAGGGTTAGGTTTTAGGGTTAGGGTTCATGTGTTCGACATCAGAACTCAGATGATGTTCATGATGTATTGCTGTATAAATCCTATGGTATTCATGTATTAATTCATGAGATATTACAGTACTTTATTGTAAAGTGTTACCAATGAACATGTCTAACATCATGTAAGCTGTTACAAATCAAGTAAGATTGAAAAGTACTGACAGCAAAAAGAGGAATTCAGATTCAACTTTGTGACTTAACACATGAAACATATCTCACTCAGCATTTACATTAGCCTGAACATACCATTTAACTTCAACCAGAAACTGTCCATCAGCCTTCTCTGTATGCTTTGACATAGTAAATAGACTAAATTGAAGAGAGCATGATGATATCATTAGTTGCCAGATACATGGAGAATAAATAAATTGAGATTATTTATTAAATCCAATTAAATCAATAAGAGCACAGATGGCATGGCTACCAGGAGGCTCTTTAGCCATTAAGGGTTGGTGCTGTGTGACTCTAACTGCAATCCATCCTGTATTGACATGATGCTTCAAAAATAGAGCTGCAAAAACCAAGCCAGAGAAACGTTTTCTTTTTCATCTTTCTGATGACTTTTGAAATGCATGACTATGGTATTCTGGTACTCATGTTTCAAAGCTGCTGGAGCTATATTAAACAGCCAAACCCAGTGAAAATCAAAAGTCATAATTCAAGCCTTAGACCCATTCAGGGTTTAGAAACAAACTGCCCACACTATGTACACAAAGACAACAAAATCCTTTGGCTGAAGCTGAGGAACCCAAGGGCCCCTCTTCATATAAATTGTACATGGAAAATAAATGTTCCAGCTATATAATTGTTCTACAGTGCTTGTATTTTTGGCTTTATTATTTCATTTTTAAACTGTTGTTATTCTCCATTTCTGTAATGCACATTAAAGAACACTAGATGGTACTGTGAGACTGCAAGATAACCACATCAGCTCATCTTAAATACTGTACAGACTATCATTGTTTCAAGCTGGTGTTGTTTTGATACATTATATTTTATAACTTTACACAGCATGACTATTGTAGAAAAACAAGAAAACCATCCCAAATTAAAGTGCAAAGCATGTTTTGTCTTTCTTATGTTTGGGAATAGAAGATAGTATTCAAGTGACTTATTAAAGCAAATTCTGATATGGAGGGTGTGTGTATGTGTGTGTTTTTTTTTTTTGGGGGGGGGTCATGTTGACACAGACATTAAGTATTATTGTATAATTCAATTATACATATATATTTTATGAAGGTTTAGACTTGTGAGGTCAGAGGGCACATACATTAAGGCTGGGGTTGAACTCTGATAGTATGCAAACTTGCAATCAATTTGCGCTGTTACATTTTGGAGATCTGTCAATAAACTCCGGGGTATTTCACACACTTCCTAACCCAATAGTTTTTACCCTGATGGATTCACTAGGATAACATGGGTTTTCAAATGAAAATATATTCAAGTAAATATTACTGCTGTGTAGTGTTGGCAAAGCATCACATACCTTGATTTGAACTGATCCTGGGCTACTCCACAGTGCCATCTGTAACATTTTGCTCATCTTATGCAGTAAGTGTTGGGACAGCATATTATTGGGACATAGTCATTAAACTTTGTCATGTAGAAATCCTATACATTGCATTATTATCCTAGCAAGAACATAGATATCACTCTGTTCAATGTGTTTCGAATATTTCACAGATTACAGAGTAGTTTACCACACAGAGATCAATTAAATTTTGTTAAGCAAAGGAAGCTTAGACTTCGCTTTTCCTGGATTCTTGTCAACATTCACATGTTATTTTGAATACTGTTAGTCTGATCATAAAAATAAAAATACAAAATCAAACAAATACATAACATCAATTTAAAACATTACTGACTCTACCCTACTTGAAATAAATTAATGACATTCCATATATATATATATATATATATATATATATATATATATATATATATATATATATATATATGTATATTTAACTCTCAATAGATTTAAATATAATGTTGATTTAACTGGATGGGAGAAAAACAAATGTCTGCAACAGAAAGCAATCACACAAATACAAGATATTATGGTATAAAGTCCTAGTTGTTCCTAGCTGTGCAATTCATGAAGTTAATATGATTTATGGGAATTTGGCCATAAACCTGGAACAATCGAGATAGTGCCCATAAAAGAGAAAACCCTCTGAATGTAATTATCCTTAAATTAATTTAGTGTGCCCAGAATTATAATTTTCCGTTCCTTGCGGATGCTGTTCCACATGTGATATACAAAACACTCTCAATAAATTATTTAAACAGAGATCATTTAAAGTGAACCACATTGTTAATTACATTTGCATGGAAAGAAAATAGAATAGCCATTGTGTTAACCTGAGCACTTAAAAGTCGTAACAACTTGAAGAAGCATATTGATTTCTGTGTATCAGCCAAGAAAAGAATTAGAAGAACTTTTGCAGAGACTGAAAGTGCAATATCGACCAATCCGCTATGACATTTAGCAGAGAACTGGTTAGCAGATGAAAATAAATAGCAACAAAATAGCTTCTCACTTGTAATTTTTGTCTAATATTGTATCAGCTCCTGAAGCCTTTGTGAATGTCATCTAATGGATCATTCCTGACTGGAGAGACATGAGAGGAATGTCTGAAGAGAGATTGGAGAAGGCACAGACACAGACTTTCAGACCTTTCTGCTCGTAGACAAACAAAAAACACCCTGCCTACGCACCGATGAACAAACTGCTGAAACACAATATATCCTTATTTGAAAGACTGTTCATTCACCATGACAAATATCATACTATAATGAAATGATTCTAATGCATTAAAAATGTAACTGGAAAGAGAAGATAAGGTTAATCCAATAGTAGTATGGCTAATAACTCCTGTGTCTTGCATATGTATCTTATACATATCTATATAACTGTAAATCCCCCATTTACTTCAATATTTTAATTCCCTTTCCCTTACCTTTTCATGTGCAAACATTTATAAAGCTACACTTGAGTGTTTTATTTCAACTGTTGCTTCAAACCAACTTAATCCCAAATAAATCAGCTCCTCTGAATCATACTTCGCTTATGGACAATCAGACTGCTGTCCTTAATTCATTTTCCTACTCTGAACAATTTTTATATCTACAGTTGAAAAAAAAACATGGTTCCTGGTGGAGTGGGAAGCTGTCCTCAGCATGATAGTTTAACAGGGGTGAAATGGTACCAACGCACAGAGAAGAAGGAACAGTCCGTCTCCAGGGAGAGTCACAACCACTGGCTTTATTAGCTCCTGTGATATGATGATCCACAGAGGGCATCACAGGTTTTAGCTATATCTATTTTGCTACTTCCAGATAAAGATGCCAAAGTCACATCCATGATTGTAGGCGTCCTTGCCTTGTGTACTTGAAGATGAACTGCCCTGTATCACACTGTGGGCATGATCTCAGGTCAGTAGATCAAGAGCCTCTGCTGACAATGTGAAGACCTCACAGTAAATAAGTCACTGCTGGCATAATCACTAAGTGCACGAGTACTTTAACTCCCAGCATGAGGGGTGGAAACATGAGGTTCACTGTGTGTGGGTCAAATAATATGATTCTCATCACATAGCAAGATCAATGGCCACTCAGATCCTATTGGTGCCAAGTCTTTCCTAATGAAACGACCCAGAGAAGAGGTTATTGGTCAGTTTGGATGATGCCCTGACAACAACATGGAGGGACAGACTTCCCTGCTTTCAGCTGATGATCTAGATACATGTGCTGGTCTGGTGTTGTGCTGGTCTGGTGTGCCCAAAACCACAGTTATCATCAAGCTCTACAACAAGTCCTATTTTCCAGTCCCGGAGACAATGCCAATACTGCGCTGTGAAGAACAGTGGCACCAGAGAAGTCTAGTCTTCTAACAAGTTCTTCCCTCAAGTCTCAATGTCTTAGGTCCAAGGAAGGAAACCTATTTCCATGTTCACTGTTGGGTGGAATAAAACTGACATATTGCATATCCATGCTAGTCATTTTGGCTAATGAAGTTGCTTAACTTTTCTAGCCTCAAAAGTTACCTTGGGTAATGATGGGAGCAAGCATTACAAAATAAAGAGGACGGCACTTTTTGCAAGGGCTTCATAACATGTGTATTCTTGCAGGTGTTGCTTCCCTTACCGGTAACCTCAAAACTATGTCTCAAATTGCATCACTATTGTGAAATCAGATTGTTTTTTTAGTGATGCAACACAAGGACCAGGCCGTTATTCACAGGTGTTTTTTTTCTTTGTCCTTTTCACAAGGTCTTAGAAAAAAGGGAAGCAGCACACATGGTTCAGTAAGTTAATGGGATCTCATTCGTGAAAGCCAGTTGCAGCAAGCAAACCAATTTCAGATGCAGCTGAAGTATGGGCAGCCCTCACCTTTGTGGCTTAGGTAAGTACAATCCACTTACTTTCTTACAAAGCTAGATCTGGGTCACTAATGATTTACTGCTGGTCAAACCGGTAGCACAATATATAGTCTTCATAATGCTTGTCACACTGAAAGCAAACTTTCAGGTGGCACAACTGTAGTAGTTGTATTCAGTGAGTTTTTGCCTCAGGTTTTCCTTAGTGATAAAGCAACAAGCCAGCCCTGCTTGAAGCTAACAAGGACTGGCTTGGTGATCTGTCAAACTGAACAAAATGACTAGTGGTAGTAGATAGAGCCTTATCTCCCCGTCACGTGCCACAGAGCTGGATGTCTCGACACATCAATGGATAATGACAGACTACTTTATATGGGTCTATTTTGACTAATATATGCAGTGTGCATCCATTTTTTGTATTCCAGATAAAATAGAAATGACACTGCATGCAGCCTATGTGAAATAATACTTGTCACATATCGCTAGGCATAAAATTTTAGTCAGCAACATTATTCAATAACTGTCCCTTTAGGCACAATTGCAAGATGATACTGACTGAAATTTATCATCTGTGAGCTCCTGAGGTATCTGCATCCACACTTCCCCAGAGAACTTCAATATGAGGCAGATATATTACTGAAGCACTGACCCTTATATTAATAATACAATGCAAGGCAAGAATAGTGCTGGAGATTCTAGTCTGATACATACATAGATGGTATATTAAGTCTGGGAATACACAGTATGATACGTGTACTAGTCGTTTATTTCAGCTGGTCACACAGCATTTCTTTTTTTATTTAAAGGTAACTTCAATATTTTTAAAGTTACTTTTTCAAGAAATGTATAACAATAGTTATTAATTTTAATATTTGTCATTAATGTTCAAAACACATTTAACTTCTAATGTCTCAAACAGATAGGTTGTATTAATTGAAACGTCCCCATTACATTGCATTGTTTATATAATAAAATACCATATATACTTAGGGGTCTATTGTATGTTATATTTTAATACTACTAATAACAGGCAGTGATACATATTTATTCTGTAAATCAATATTTCTATTTCTATAAGTCATCAAAAGGTAAAATAACACCTGGAATTAAAAATAAATCATATAAAAAATAAGCCGCTAAGAATTTCTAATGACATTCATAATATTATACAGCTAACTCCTTGGAGGTTTGTATCGCTTGCACTGTTCCCCCCAAAAGATTAAATTTTTATGGAAAAAGAACAAGCAAGCTGCCCTGAATCTGTATGCACTGGACCAACAAGTGCTCTTAAGAGCTGGCCTTACATACCAAATATTAAATCACTCACAGCTCGTGACTCTTGTATTGATGTATACGATTCTCTGAGAATCGCTGAAATTCAAAAATCCCATTAAGTACATTTTGTGCACATGTAGTTTGAGGCTATTGGTATGAAGAACAAAAAAGGGAGCCCACGTATAATAGCATCATAAAATTTCAACTTGAAATACTACCCCCTTTTCATGTTTTCTAATCAGAAGTTATGGCTCTCTATCTCTCTATGAAGAGAGCTGCAGAACATGCTTCAGTATTCAGGTCGTCACAGGATTCTACACAGGATTCGGGATGAAAAACTGGTGTGAAAGCTAAAGGAGGAGGCAGGTATTCATTAATCGCAGACAAGGGTGCAATTACAGACACAGTTTTTTTAACAATTGGTAAAATAATAACATTTACAGTTGGCATGTTTGCCATTTTATAGGCATAGTACACTAAAGTAATACAAAGATGAAAGTATTTCAAAGCAGTTAACAATTTAACACCAAAGGGAGTAGGGAAATGCATATAAAATATATGAAATTATAGTATTTCCATTCATAATTAATTCCATTAATTAATACTGCAAATAATTAATGTAAAATTCAAATCTGAAAGGATATTAGCAGTGCTGATAATTGCATTGAAACAAATTATTGTCCTTTTTACATTTGTAATTTATTTAATATAGGAAGCAGATTAATAGTATTTAATGATACATAATCAAGAATAATAATGGTAAGCATTCTGTCTACATATCAACAGAGCTGCAATACGTCACCTCAGCCATTATATGATTTCTGTAAACAGAAAAGAGAAGTTGTTGGTGAGAGGTTATGAATCATACTGTCCGTATATATTAAACTGAATTAAATTAAATCCTCAGCATAGGGCACATTAAGAATCCAAATTAATTCAGAAAAGTAACTTTGCTCTTTCTATTCTCTGTTCATGACACAGAGATCAAGTACAGACAGCACTGTAACATTACAATTCAAGAAAATACCTCATATAAAACATACTTCAAGGCTTCTGAAGATAAGTAAGATGAAGGATCTTACCAAAGTCATGTGAGATTGCGCCTTATTAATAACTAATCTAAGCAAAAATTTTAAAGCTAAGAAAAGATTCATAATGTGCCGTATTCACTTTTTCGTACTATATATTTGAACATATTTCAGTGAGATTTAAATTGAACTTATTAAAAATATAATAACAATTTGAATTAAACATGTTCTTGGTTTATTTCCTTCTTCTTTTAGGTAAATATACCAATTAAACTTCACTTCTCCCTGGAGAGCTGTAGCTTTTAGGCTTTGTTCTTCTGTTGTGCTCAGGTAAGATCTCCATCTACCTTAATAATCAATATAAAAGAACTGCTAAATATTTTATTAAGTTATATATATATATATATATATATATATATATATATATATATATATATATATATATACACACACACACACACATATATATATATACATATACACACACACATATATATATATATACAGGCTATATATATATCCTGTATCTGTTTGTGGATGTTTTTTTCATGATTGTTTTCATGGTCTGGCATGTTTGTTTTGCATTAGTTGTTGCAGTAACTCATTTTTCAATGTCATAATGAAACCAATGGTCAGTAAGGACAGGTGTGTGTAGTATATAAATTGCCATCTTAAGACGTTTAATGAGGCTAAATTTAATAAGCTTAAATGGGACAATGTGACCACCTGTCTCCCTAAGCTTCTTTGTTACACTACAATAGACAAACACAGACAACGTTAGTGATAATAATAGTCTTAAAATATAATTATATCATCTAATTATTATTATCTTAATAATTTGTTTACAATGGACAGTTGTCCTGCACTGAATTGTTTATTTAACAACATATATATAGAATATGTTTAATATACATATACAGCTCTGGAAAAAATGAAGAGACCATTAAGAGCTGTATATATATTGAGAGTACAATAAATGAAGAAGTAAACTTTTTCCAGGTTCGATAGTTTGATACCTCAGGCACATATTATCGCATCAGTGTCCTGCATACATATTCCTAATAACTAACTAGGGGCTTTAATGTAATGGCTTAACTGACTGAAAATCATTGTACAGTGCTTTCCTGACTAAATGATTAAATTAGATCCCAGGTATTAGTCACTTTTGATTTTGATTGAGAGCTCATGAAATGAATCCTGCCCATCGAGAGATTTCACAGCTTGTGCTCAAGATGTCTGTCTCTGCCTCCCATACTGTAGACCAGTCATTATTCCTGTCAGCTCTCTTGCCTTTACAAATTGATATGGTCATCTGAAGTAGGCTCATATATTTTCTAAATTATTCTTTGTTAAGGTTATTAAGCACCACATCAGCCAATGACTGCATGTATGACAAGGCTTTGTACTAACATGGTATTCTCTTCTGTTGTATGAAAGGCAGTGATCTTTCTGTAGAAATGAACTGAAATGTTTCTAATGTCCATACATTTACAACAGGAACCTTCCCCCCTTTCATACAGTGTACTATGGAAAACTGTGCATTTTCTCTCCGTTTGTCGAAGCAGAAAAGAGGGTTTAGTGCTAACATTGTTTATACAAGCCATTTGTATACGGATATATGTATGATGGATGTGTTTATAATACACTCTTTATGTGAGGTTTTACATATGAATTCATTTTGTAATTAATTTGTAATGAAGTCATTCAGGAGGCTACACAATGGATAACAGGCTGCAATCTCTAAAATGCATTAGGATAGGAAATAACAAAGCTTGAAATTATTGTATTATTACTATTTATGTAAAGACGCATTCTGGCCCTACACAGTGGTATTTTTATGAAAAAACTATATATATGTAAACAAATATATATATGTAAAACCAATCTATTCCAGTCAATGAAAAAGGTTATTGGTTCAATATTTTTTGTGTAGCAAGCCAACCGTATTATTCATTATGAATGGATTTTGTCTACCCAGTAATAAACAATTTGTATAACTCACTGCAGTGTACATCTGCATTCCTTTTATTGCCCTCAGCCTTGGTATAAATATCTTTAAAGTCTTAATCCAATCTCTGCATGGCTCACATGTTTAAGACTCAAAACTAGTTGACTTAATACTATTGAATTATTCATTAAATTGCTAACTAAAGCAAAACAAAGCGAAATAAAAATATTTAAAGACAAAGACAAAGAAAGAAAGACATAAAACATATATATATCATGTTCCTTCATTATATTTTCCATTATAATAGCAAATATACTTCTTTAGAAAACCTTGTCAATGAACTAAAACACAAGTGTATTGCAATTATCACCAGGGAGTTAAGAATGTAAGCCAGGTAGTTTAGTTTTAACAGCAGCTGTTTGGTAGCTATTACAACTCTTTCCAGCCGATCAATACACAGCACAAGTCTGGCCACAAGACACTTCCCTCAGATGGCAGACTTACACTTGAAAAATTTATCACCATCTGAAGAAAAGAAATTCATCATCGCAATCAATAATGGCTGCTGTTACATTGGCATAGATGTATAAGGCCTATCTGAAGCGTTCTTCTTTCCCCATGATATATCTATATTTAGACAGGTATGAGGCGAAGGATCAATATGCTGCCGGCAGCTAATATTTCACTCAGTGTCTTGGCTGGACACTGCGTGTTCCCCTCTCGTAAAATGACTTGTCATGCACTACTGGGCCTTGTCTAATCTGAGGCAGATGGGAGCAGGTGCAGATTAGTACGGGATAATAGTTTATTTCAGAGGTCCACACCAGATTCGAATGTGAATATTGGGAGACTCCGGAAGAAAACACACACACAAAAAACAGAAATGATGAAGACGTGTGACATACCACAGATTAATAACCAAGTGCTTCCCTGCCAGGATGGTCAGAAAGCACTGCTTTAACTTCATAAAGTGGCCCTGTCATTTGACTCAGAAGCCTCTTGTTCTTATCAGCTTCCCAGCTCCTGACTCGGAAACCTCTTATCTGGCACTCCCTCCTGTCAGCACAATGCACACAAAGTGCATGCAAAGACAGGCTGCCTCAAGTAGTCCTTTCTTTCATGACACACAACTGAGTTATAAATACCATACACGCTTTTTTCATTCTGAGAACTGAGTGTAAAGAAAGAACATTAAATCAACCATTTAAAGAAAGTTGACTTCCGAACAAAGGAATAATTCAAATAAATCCCAATGTCGCTTAATAATTCAACTTTACAAACAATTTTACTTAGAAATTGGTTCTAAGTGATTCAGTTATGTAAAGAATAGATATATCAAGCTCCTCTAGTACTGCACCTTTAATACTTAATAAGTAAAGTTGATTATCTAAGAGCTATTTGTTTCACTAGGGGATTGGACTTATTCGTTTATAGATACCTCAGGCGGGTTGTGATCTAGTTTCATCCCAATATGATAACCCCAGCTCAATATAACATTATCACCTTTTTTCCTTCCACAGGACAAAGGCTCTAACCTGGAAACAAGATCTCTTGAGATAAAAACCATGCAAAGGTGATTAAAGATCATTCATCCCGAATACAGGGCTTAAAGTCAATCCTCAGCTAAGCACCTTTAAAATAATGTTAGGTGCACACAGGGAGTTGTGCAAGTCCCTATTTTGATAGGTATCTTGCTTTGCTGTCCAATAGACTGGAACGTTTCATAAAAATGACACGAGATAGCGTGGGTGCATGGGATAAAAAAAACAATTGAAAATGGATTGATGCAGTACAGAAAGCATTACAGAGAAAAGAAAGAAGAAAAAAAACTTAAATTTGTATTTGATGTGTCTTGTAACAGTTATACATTTTGTCGAGCATTGTCACACTATATAATTGAGGACTACCCCCCCACCCCCAAAAAGAGAAACAGCTATGGACATTGCAACAAAACCACTGTACACAAATATGTATATTGGGGTACTATAAATACTTTACATATAGTTTATGATCTACTCAGTGGTGCCTGGAAGACCACCAAATTTAAGGACATTTTATTTGGCAAAGGTGTCCATTTTATTACTTGCATTCTAGAACACTGTAATATTCTATATTTGGAATTACTTCCCTCATAATGGTGTGTGTGTCTGACTTTTTAAATGTTTCAATAAAGATCCAGCTTTTTATTGAGAACCACTGGTAATTTGTGAATCGATGAAGGCTTGTGGGTTTTCAATATAAGGACAAGAATTTTCCTCAAAAAGCATTTTCTTCTTCTGATATTTTCTCAAGATTTAATTTATAAAATATTTCACTTAGGATAAAAATAAAAACTCATTATAAAGCAATTTGGGATTTGATAATTCCTTTATAATGAAATAATGTTGTTAATAAGTGTCTAGTCTATATGATCTATTGTACAAAACAAGATAAACTTATTGCATTGTAACTTGAAATCTTCCAATGCTTTTTGTAGTGGTTTACAAAACATTTTTTTTCAAAGAGCTATTTCTGAAGCACTGAGATTATGAGTTAGCCAAAGGTGGACCACTAATTGACCTCTGTGGCATTACCAATTAGACGGTGTGTCAGTGAAAGTGACATAAGTGTTCTTTACGGTGCAGAATTAATAGCCATTACAGATGGTGCCTACACAAATGGCTTTTAAAAACCTGTTGGTAGTTAATGACCCAGGCAATACTTTGGGATGCACACTTCATATCAAATAAGAAATTTAGAAATCTGAATGGAAACTGTAATACAGTTTGTGTATATATAATATATATACAATGCTTTTCAAAGAGTGTGATCTAAATTGCCAGTATTGGTTATATATAGATGACTATCTCCTCTGACTCAGAATACTCTGTAAGAATTATAAAAGTCGGTCCTGTAAATAATTAAGAAAGGGCACACATACTCCCTTATATGTATGTGCTGAGAAGATAGTTGTTTGCTGTCACATATCGTATAAATTGGGACTGTGGCAAAACCATCTAAAAGAAATATTGTAGGCTATAAATACAAGTTCCAATCTTCTCTGATTTATGACGTAATTCAAAAGATGTATGTTAAATTACACTATGGGATGTGTTGCCAACAATCAATAACGATGCCACATTAGCGGCTGCACATGTCCTTCCCATTGCCACCATTATTACAATGAATTGTGTCTGAAGTTTCTGCTTAATCCTCAGTTCTTTACCCTTCATTTTTCAAAGACAGCCTGCAGGCTAGAATTGGCCTTTGCTGACTTGCTGCTGACAGCGAATAAGTTTTCTTTGCCGCCATTTACTTTTATCTCAAGGATCACACTTTGAGTGGGTCAAGATCAATGCTGCTCTTTGCAAATCTATAGAGACGTCAGGTGATTTTGATTGACCTTACATATGGTAAATGTACTTTGTTGCTTCGTCTCCCTGTACTGAAGTCAGTGCTAAATGGCATTCTCTTTCATTTGTGTACAATCTGCTGTAGAAGAGAACAGAAAAAAAAACAGAAACAGAAAAGTAATTGTTCATTTAGATGCATTCAGTCATGATTTTTTAACACACAGTTTTATATTTCAAAATTATTATTTTCTTTTTGTCATTCTGACACTATATTGTATAAACTTCACTTTTTATTTCACTCACACTGGCACTTCATGGCCAATCCACCAGGGGGCTACAGAGATTAAATAACCAAAAGCGTACACTTCACAAACAGACACACACACACTTTGGTAACTAAAATGATAATACGATTGCTTTACCAAATTGTTTTACAAACACAAAATAGATATATCACTTGTGTAATTTCTCCTTAACCTGCTATTTGTCACTCTGACTCAGAACTAAAGATTGCAGATTGTTTTAATACTAATTTATTCCAGGACTAGTAATTGTAATAAAGGAAAACATTCTGAGGATTTGCGAAAGAAAAAGCAACCAAAACGACAGAGAATGAAGAACAATTATCCCTGAAACAAGTTAATTTAAGCACCATACTGAAACTGTAATGAGTCCATATTTATTAAAAGATGGCTAAAACATTATGGGTTTCACACAGAATCCAGTAAGATGTACAAGCAACAAAAACAACAAAGCAGAAAACAAGATATGACAGAATGATAGATTACCTTCTCACTTCATTGATTAGTACTGGAGGATGAAAACATCACTGAAACAGACTGACAAAAATCAATCCTGCCCATAAGATTAAATCAATTCAGCACAAATTGGCTGACCTGTGGATAGTACTATTATTAGGCAAGGAACAAGAAATGTAATTAGTATTATAATGACTTTCAAAGAAGGACAACATGACCTTGTTTCAATCTTAAAACTTAAAATGTCAGGGTATTTTAAGAAAGAAATGTTCATCAACACATCACAGGAATCATTATTGACTTTATGATGAACATAATCCACAAGTATGTTAGGCATTCCTAAGCACCACACAAAAATAAACACCTCTGTTTGATTTAAAGTTTAAAGTGTGTTAGTGATATTTACATTTGCAGGTAAATTGATAAACTTGTTCATCATATAAGGTACATATCTGTTAATTTACCCAACAATCATTACTTAAGAATTATGTTTTTTATTTGTATTAGTTGCTTCTGTAACAATGTAAAAAAAAAAATCACAAAGAAAGAAATGTCTTTAAAACATGATTTAAAATATTTTACAAAGGTTTTAAAGTATTACCATTTTCCCAAAACATTACAACGTCCAGTGTGTAGATTAATATCAACCGTGTGGGTATAATATTTTGACAGATATTCAATTTTTTCTACAACTTTTAACTAATGGTTTCAGGTACTGCACACCAGCCTGTATACGGTACCTTGAGGAGTAAACAAACTGGATTGTTGCTCTCTGTACATTACAGAACAGAAAGGAAGAGACAAAAGCCAATCTCTTTCTTCCCACAGCTGGTTTCATAGGCCCAAAGGGATCCCTGTGAGCGACATATCAAGAAGATGAATGTTGGGCACACGGCGTCAAACAGGGCCTGCTCATTTAAGACATCATTGTAGCTCAGATGAATAAAGGGTTGTGGCCCTCCTAATGGAGAACTGCTGCTCTTTTGACAGGAGGTGATAAATAAAAGAGCCACAATGCCACAGAGCATATTTGGAAGTGGCACACCAGGCACAGTGAAAAATGGCTGAGGAGACTACAAAAGCCTCCAAACAAAGAGATCCCAAGGAAGAACGCAAACATAAAACACTACTTTATGGTTTAATAAAACAGCTTGCATGCTTTCAGAAGTATGTAACATGCTTAAAAAACACACAACGCAAACACAGATTGAATAGAAAACTCAAGGTATGTTAGGCGAGAAACCAAGCAATTATTTGATTTACTGTCTATTGATCCTCCCTTCAGATAATTATCAACATCTGCTCAGTCCTTCTGTTTCGTTATTTTGTCATCATCGTTTTAATGTGATCAAATCATGATTTTCATTATGAAGTACTATACGCTACGTCATATATTTTGAATTTAGAGTTGCAATCTGTAGCTCTGAAACAAACATTTTGGATGGAATGTATTTTTATATACCATGTAATATTTAAACATAATTCATCTGCACAGGACAAATGAAACAGTTAGGACACGGAATAATTGACACTGTCACTCAGACACCTTTCTTCGGAGTACTTGTGTCAGAGACGTGCCATAGTAGAGAGCTGTAATTATCTGGGGCTGTAACACAACTGGGTAGTAATCTGCGGCCATGTCTTTGTCACGCTTTGATGTGGGAGAAGGCTGGCCTGAGCGAGCCGCTGCAATCAGTAGACAGACAGATCCACACAGCCAGCAACTGCACCTTCAAATTACATCATAAAAAACTAATTCCCAAAGCAAAGTAGGTGATAAGTGGCACAGATTAAATGTCATATCACACAAATACAAAGGCTGAGTCTGTTTTGATAAAAATGGCAGATAAAACACTTTACAAAACATCAAACACCTTCATTTTTCTCATTTAAACGGCCAAGCTCTCTTTACACAGCCCCTGAAAGTAAAAGCAGCATGAAAACTTTAGCAGATTGCCTCATGTATGAAATGTATCATGTATCTGTTGTTCATACTGGATGTGTTTAAATTAAAAGCTACTATTGTAGATGTGGGGGGAGAACTGGGTAATATATACCCAGTACTTAATTGTACATGTGCATGACATAACCCAGATACTACTACTACTATTTTAATATATTTTAAGATATGCAGTTGTTATTTTGTGCTGATTCTGTAAGTCAATATGTTATTTTTATTTGCATAGAATACAATCCATCATTACACATTATAAGCAATACATACAATTTTGAAAGCAAGCAATTTTGCATTAAAATACCAGTCTTATTGGTTCCTAAGGTTTCACTGTTCAAGCAAAAAAAAAAATGAAGAGTCAAATTATTGATAGACAAGGACTGGATACTCCAATATATTTGAATAATATGTAACGGTGTGTCTGAATAAACAGATTTTTAAAGGTTATCAGAAATGTAAGGTTATCTCCAAGACAAGACAAAACAGGCCCTTTTCATTCCAAGTGCCTTTTAAAATTAAAGTCAAGGAGACATGAAGATAGGTTTTGTTACATCTTATGTCAGGTGGAGATGATTGTTCATTGCCTTCCTGGCACTCAGAAGCAGGCACAAGTAATAGCATTTCCTCATCTCACATTTTCACACAACCAAAGGCACAACCTGTCTTGTAACAGCTATATTTCCCAAGAGGTCTTCAACTCAGCCATAAAACCAGGTCTGAAGGTTTCTCCCATCTCAAACGGGAAAGGTAGCCTAACATTGTTGCTCTCTTTTGACAATTTGACGCCTAGTGACAAAGCTGGAATATATAATACAAAGTTGATGTGAAGGTTAAACTTCAGCAGGAGCAGTGACTTATTTATGTAGTTATTATTCTATCAATAATTTCTGGGTACATCCATGTAATCACTGTGTATAATTAACTTATTGATGACATGTAAAGGTTCAATTCAGACCAATTTCTAAAGAATTCATGCATCTGTGGTCGGAATTAAACCACAATATTGTTGTTAAAAAATAAAAAATGTATGTTTATGTGATTATCTGTTTTGCTTGTACTTAGTTTTGCTTCGGTTGTACTTTCGTTTGACATAATGTAGACCATATTTATAACTGCAGACACTTACATGCACATGTGTCGTGGATAAGGTGATCGCTGGTGGGCGCTGGGTAATCTTTACAAGAAAAGACAAAGACATAAGTTCGTTTTCGTCAGCTCGTTAAAAGTGATCTGGCTACATGCTTGCTCAGTGCAATCCTTTCAATACAATGCATGAAAACAGAAGCAACAGCACAGCGAAACTGCACCGCACTGCTGTTATCCGCGCCTCCCCTGCCTGCGCTTCCCGCCCTACAAAGAACACGTGGAGTTTTCATTTATGACCTGTACCCCGGATGTACTTCTCCTGCGCTCCACGGCAACATGGCGGCCCCCTTGACAAACATGTTCTGCATATAAATATCAGCTGTGACCTGCCATTTCAGCCCGAAATATGGAGAAGAGGCAATTTACAGCATCACTTCTGGTAAATATATGTTTTAAACTACCCTTTTGCTAAGGTTTTTAGTGTGTACCACAACAGGTTTATATTGTAAACATACCATGCAGTGTTAATCCAATGCTTTTGTGGAAATTAGTGTTTGAAATAATGAGATTATTCAAAATGTATGTATATATCCCCCCGTTAGCTAAAGATTGATTAAGAAGGCGTTTTAAAAAATACACATTACGTTGTGAGCTTGTACATTACAGTACATATAAAGTGAAAATTTGCAATTCAATACAAATTTCGTATCAATAGTTTTATATACAAGTAATCGGTAATACCACAACTTCAGCAATCATATAATTGTTAGTATAGTTGTTTTTTATGTATATGTATGTATGTACGCATGCATTGTATTTAATAGTTATTGTAATGCAAGGCACTGCAATATTTTCGCAATAAAGTAACGAAACGAACAACAACAAAAACTCACTGCCCCATGGGGCTCTGTAGGGCCATCTACAGTGGCTCTCAAATGTATTCACCCCCCTTGGACTTTTCCACATTTCATCGAACATGAAATCAGAATGGATTTAATCAGGAGTTTCAGCCACTGATCTACACAGAAAATGTCCATAATGTAAAAGTGAAAAATATAATCTGCATATTGTTCTAAATTAATTACAATTACAAACAGAAAATTATTGAATGCATAAGTAATCACCCCCTTTGCTATGACGCATCTGATTTAGCTGTAAAGTCCATTATTAAGAAATGGAGAGAATATGGCACAACTGTGAATCTGTCTAGATCAGGCCGTCCACAAAAGCGGACTATCCGGCGATAGGGCTGTGCTCAGAAATCGATATGGCAATATATCGTGACGTACTGCTTGCTGATGCGCGCATCGATGCAGATGCTACTATATCGATACGGCAGTTTTGAAAAAGAAACATACCTATGCACATTTCTTCCTCAATGGGAGAACTAAACATGTATATCACTCTCTCGGATTATCATAACTTGCTATTCAATCAATCGTACATGACTGATGCATCAATATACTCAATGTCTGCAGTAGCCATTTCGGCCGCCCGTCGCACCCCTCCTTTAAGTGAAAAGTCCCACTACTAGAAGTATGATTTGACAAATAAACTGCATATCAATTTAAAGTAGAGGGTTTCACCAGTATGGGTCTGAATGCGCTATTGAAACGGCCCAATATCAATAAATAAAAACCACATTTATTCCATTTACCTCATGTTTAAAAAATGTAAATCAATCCGCGCATAGCCGACACTTGTATGATATATCCAAGTGCTTGTCTATATTACATATCTGTAGTTCTGTTAAGCGAATCGGTTGGGACTTGGCAGTTATGAGGGTGAAAATAAGAGGCGGTGTGTCCACACGGCGGACCACACAGCAAGTGTACTGCCTCAGAGCACTGTGCATGTAGACTTTATACTGCGGTTTATTCAAAACACGCGTTCAATACAATAATAATCCAAAACATCTGAGAAGAAACAACAAAAATGTTTTCAAATTAAGCCAAAACAACGTCAATTCCACACCATACAATTATTTAAAACTAAAATACAAATCTGATTAATTGCTGATACATGTCTGTGTATTGATTTATATAATATACACCGATCAGCCATAACATTATGACCACTGACAGGTGAAGTGAATAACACTGATAATCTCGTTATCATGGCACCTGTCAGTGGGTGGGATATATTAGGCAGCAAGTGAACATTTTGTCCTCAAAGTTGATGTGTTTGAAGCAGGAAAAATGGGCAAGCGTAAGGATCTGAGCGACTTTGACAAGGGCCAAATTGTGATGGCTAGACGACTGGGTCAGAGCATCTCCAAAACTGCAGCTCTTGTGGGGTGTTCCCGGTCTGCAGTGGTCAGTACCTATCAAAAGTGGTCCAAGGAAGGAAAAGAGGTGAACCGGCGACAGGGTCATGGTGGCCAAGGCTCATTGATGCACGTGGGGAGCGCAGGCTGGCCCGTGTGGTCCGATCCAACAGACGAGCTACTGTAGCTCAAATTGCTGAAAAAGTGAATGCTGGTTCTGATAGAAAGGTGTCAGAACACACAGTGCATCGCAGTTTGTTGCGTATGGAGCTGCGTAGCCGCAGACCAGTCAGGGTGCCCATGCTGACCCCTGTCCACTGCCGAAAGCGCCTACAATGGGCACGTGAGCATCAGAACTGGACCACGGAGCAATGGAAGAAGGTGGCCTGGTCTGATGAATCACGAGTTCAAGGTGTTGACTTGGCCTCCAAATTCCCCAGATCTCAATCCAATCGAGCATCTGTGGGATGTGCTGGACAAACAAGTCCGATCCATGGAGGCCCCACCTCGCAACTTACAGCCATGTTATGGCTGATCGGTGTATATTATAAATATATAATGTGTGTTACTGAAATGTAACTCGGAACCTTGGAAGCAAAGTGGTCCAGTTATTGTGACACAGCTCTGCTGAATCCCACCGATCCCATTGGTGGAGCAGCGCACATGCATGCAAAATGACCGTTACCAGTTGCGCTGGTGTAAGGGTCGTGACATACAGAAACGCCCCTCCGGTGCCGCCTCTTCCAATTGAGGCAGTGGCGCTGCCCGGAAGAAAACCGAAGCACGTATTTTGACGAAAAAGACATCTTTGTAAGGATCTGATACAATTTTTTGAAAAAAACTTTCATGTCAAAAATTGTTAGTTCAACATCTTTATAATAAACAACTCCGGTGTTCTCCACTGCTGGAGACATAGTTACAGCCCAGAGAAGTGCTTTGAAACCTGAGCATGTTGATCAACTGTTTCTGCACAAAAATCTGAAAACATATTAAGCCTTAGCTAGTACCAGGCCGCTTTTAAGTTTGTTAAAACAGTTTTATGTATTTATTTTTTTATTTTTTTTATAAAAGAACTGATATGTCAGGTGGACATTCTTACAGCAGATAGAAGTGCACGTAATGTCAAGTGAAACCAGAATATTATTGTTGCATCAAAAAATTAAAAGCATAAGAGAGTTTAAAAATTAAATAATATTTTATTTGCATTTATTAATAACTGGGTTTAGAAACAGAATATTTTATCTTACTTTTAAGATCTCTGTGGGCCTGAATTTTAAGTGTTTTAAGTTGTGTGATCTTTAAGGTTTTGCCTTCGCTTTATACACAATAATATAGAACAACTGTTGTAGTAAATTATGTGTAGGACATGGTCATTATTCAAAATCAATGTGTATTGTGATATGTATCGTATCGTGAGGTTGTAGGCAATACCCAGCCCTACCGGTCGAGAAGGGCACTAGTCAGGGAGTTCACCAAGAGGCCTTTGGCAACACTAGGAGTTAGTCTTCCATTGGCTGAGCTGGGAGACACTGTGCATACTGCAACAATAGTCTGGGTGCTTCAAAAAAAGTAGCCTTTATGGGAGAATGGCAAAACGAATGCCATTGTTGAAAATCACTTGCATCAGATCTTGGCTAGAGTTTGCCAGAAGGCATGTGGGAGACTTTGAGACCAAACTTGGAGGAAGATTCTATGGTCTGATGAGATCAACATAGAGCTTTTTGGCCTCAACACTAAGTGCTACGTTTGGTGCAAGGAGACTTGGGACTTGGGAGAAGATTCATCTTCCAGCAGGAGAATGACCCCAAACATACAGCCAAAGCCCCACTGGAATGGCAAAAAGGTCAAAGTCCTGTAGTGTCCCAGTCAAAGCCTGCACCTCAATCCAATTTGAGAATATGTGGAAAGAGTTGAAAATTGCTGTTCTCCAAAGGTCCCCATCCAACTTGATGGAGCTTGAGCAATTTTGCAAAGAAGAATGGGAAACATTGCTGTGTCCAGATGTGCAAAGCTGGTAGAGACATATCCACATAGACTCATGTCTGTAATTGCTGCAAAAGGTGCATCTACCAAATATTGACTGAAGGGGGTGATGCATTCATTTATTTTCTGTTTTGTATTTGTAATTGATTTAGAACAATTTGCAGATTATATTTTTCACTTAGTGTCAAAAACGTTTGATTAAATCCAATCTGATTTCATGTTGTAACACAATGAAATGTGGAAAAGTCCAAGGGGGGTGAATACTTTTGAGAGCCACTGTACATTTGAGAAGTGGAAAGTTTGCACTTTTGTGTGTGTGTTGGGGGACCATTTAACATAGTGAAGGAAAGGTGGGGATGAGGGGGATTGGAAGATTGTATCAAGGTCAATTCTGTAGCAAAATTGGGAATTCATTATTGATTACACTGGGCTAATCATCAATTCTTGCCTTGAAAGTGAGGCTGGTGTCACATCGGGATAAAGACAATGGGGGAATTATATTATGAAAAAGCTTTCTATAGAAATGTATTTGTTTTAATCATTGATGCATCTAGTAAATTAATTTATCTTCAAAGTGCAAGACAAATAATTTCCTTCTGGAAATCACAAGATTGGAGAGACTTATTTTGAATATGCTTCAACACATGTCTATGCTTAAAAATAATAATATTAACAAAACAAAATATGTGATAGCCATTTTAAAATCTTCACTCTTCCAATGATGATATCAGCCAGACTAATTACATAAAGAACAGGCGAAAGATGGACTAAAAAACGCTGTAGAATGTAACCCAAGAAATGAAAAAAGACAAAGACGTGACCCTATGGAAGATGGAAAGATTAAATCACAACTTTGCTGGCTTGACCTGGAAAAGAGATTCTGTAAATCGAAAACCAGTGCAAACATCTTGTTGAAGCCTTCAACCAGCACTGCACTGATGAACACTGCTGCTGAGACCTCTCTCTCTCATATATATATATATATACACACACACAAATGTACATATTTATGTATACTATAGATTTGTTTGTGATTACCCCAATGCCAATAGATTGTTTTGCAATGTGTTTAAATCCCTTTCTGTTTATATACCATAGTATGTATAAATATTTTAACATTAACTTAATTTTAAAGCTCAGAAATATATATTGGGAAAAAAAAAAAAAAAAAAAATCTTAAATCCAGCAGCAGCAGCTGCTTTAAAATTGAATGTGTTAAGATTTTCAAAGTCATTTTTAATCTACATGAAGTCTTAGTATGTAATTAGTTACTCTCTGGGTTTAAAGCAGTTTACATTTAATTTGTCTTCCTTCAGTTGGACACGAATACTGATGTACTGTAGGTAGACCTGAAGAATCGATTAATGCAAAATGGCATTAAAACAGCAATTATCCTATTGATTAAAGCTTCACTGTGGTATGCATACTCAAATAGTATTTTCCATTATTTTTACTTATGTAATTTTAATACATTTGAAATACCATTAACATATAATGTATATTAAAAGAATGCAAATATTGAGCACTTTATTGTATTAAACAGATTTTGTTCAGCCTAAAAGTCATTGACTGAAATAATCAATTTGTTGTGATCTATGCGTATGTTTATTTAGTCCCAAAACGGCACATAATTTATAAAATAATTAATGGAAAATCATGCTGTGCTAATGTACTATTTTAACAGATTATTTTCAATAAAGCACGTTAGTTTTCTTACTAAGTGTAACAAGGAAAGTCCTTCCTTAGCAGGACATGGAGTCTTCTATTGAAAGCAATGATGTCTCTCCCTGCCTTGGCTCAGTATGTTAGAATATTAAGAATTCAAAGTGAAATAAGGCTGATACAAACACAAATTAAATGAAAAGTAGAATGGTTAAAACAAACCATATACAATTCAACAACAGCATTCATTTGCATGTTTGAACAGATCAAACTCACAAAAGTAGTTATAGACATGAGCGATGTTTGATGTCCACCTACGCCTACATTATTTGCAGTTATCGATCTTTGACTAAAGGGTATGCTAATATTAAATGTATGCATTACATTATCAGAAAAGCAAATATACACCTTTTAAGCACAAATGTTCCCAAAACATCTTATTCTGCATGTTTAAAAAATACTTAATAGATTTTTGCAGATTATTACTACAACTATTCTTATAGTTGTAGTATATGTATAAATATGGATACATTCAAATATAGTGTACACAATCCCCCCACCCCAATATAACCATCATTTTAGAATGACCAATAACTGTTAAATCCTGGTTGCTGCTGCAATCCCCATGCCAGCGCTCACACCAAAAACACAACATGTCTCATGAAAAGTGTCTTGTGTAGCCCTCCAAACTCTTTCCCTCTGTGAGGCCACTGTGCAAAACCCGCTTGGAGGATTGACATTACTCCCCCTAATGACACCAAGAACTTACAGGTGCCCTCCAGCCACCGCAGTAGCCCCCATTTGAGTGAGTGGGCTCATCCCGTGCTCCGACTGCAGGCTTTTTCTGATACGGCCCCTCAGAAGACCTTGTATTGATTGTTTTCAAGCATCAAATTCAGAGTCAAAATGAAAATATGAATTCTAATAGATTATGTTTTTGTCTCTATCCCTAGGCTGGTGGCTGTGCGGGGATGTGTGTGGACCTGACGTTATTCCCACTGGATACCATTAAAACCAGACTGCAGAGTCAACAAGGCTTTTATAAAGCAGGGGGCTTCCGGGGGATCTATGCCGGTGTCCCTTCAGCGGCTCTGGGCTCTTTTCCTAATGGTGAGACTTCATTTTGCTGAGGACCTGCACACCAATCAGCCGATTTTCAATCCAGTAGAACCCACAAAGGATCAATTCAAAGTGAAACTGAACTGATTTTACTAGTACCTGGCAATATATAATATAAATAATTACTATATTCTACCCTTTAGATATGCTTATGAAAATGAAGGCAACCATATAGTGTGTTAAGAGTGTGTAATCATTTTTTGAAATGGAAACCAGCTGTGCGTGGTATCTCATTAAATAAATACAAAAGGGTCTGTTCATGAGAAGGGTTTGGCCTGAGAGTCCATTGTTCATAGGTCATATCGAGGAGCAAGATGAATTCTTAACCATAGCCGCAACAAGAGCAGACTCTGCAGTGCCAGCGTTTTAATTAATTGCTGTAATTTAACTAATTGGTCCTAAACAAAATGGTTCTGCTTAATTTCAGCGGCTGCATTTTTTGTCACCTATGAAACTGTGAAGTCCCTGCTCGGCAGCTCTGTGTCTCCATACATGGCCCCAGTCACTCACATGGTTGCTGCATCCTTGGGAGAAATAGTATGTGTCTTGTTTTGTAACTTTTTAGGTTTCCTGTCTTATTATAACTGGTTTCCTGTCTGGTTATCAGTTAAGTTGAAATCTTTAGAGATGAATATGTGAAGGTAAAAATAGTTTTGGCTGAGGTTTTGAAACGCAGCTGGGTAAATTAGGGCCCAAGCACCTAATGTTTTCCTAACAGCTGGGTAAATAAGATCTCATTACTTTCTGTTGACTTAGCTGCTTTCTCAGAAAAGCCCCAGACTCTTCCACTTTTGTCTGGGGATTTTTGTTTTAAAGTGGTGGGGAAAATTACAATTTCCTTTATTACTGTACAGCCTGATAACTCCATGTTAATGGAATTCATTTCAATGCAATTCACTTCACAGATATGCAATACAGTAACACAGGAAGCTTAAATACTGTTGCATTAATGCACTAATTCACTTGAGCAGACACTTTAGAATAATCAGTGTTTAGATTTGTTTTACATGATTCTTATATTCTTAGTGATGATTACTTTATGTATATTCTACTTTGAACCAGTTAATTTATGAGGGTCTGTATTTAGTGAAGCTCATTCCATGTATTTGTAAAATACTTTTTAACTCTTCTAAAATTGTATTTTTCCTTTGGGAAAGGTGAGGGCATGGTCAGTGTTGCATTTAACCCTTTTGGCTTTGGGGGATTTGTCTGCTTCAAAAGAAAAACAAACCCAGCTGAGCAGCAGCTGCATGCTAGCTTTCATTGTGGGTTACGTATTTCATCCAAACAGTAATCCAGGGTTTAATCAGGAAAGGTCATGTTCTGAGCAGGTCAAATCCAGGTGAAAGTACTGTCTTTTTTTTTTTTCCAGTGTCTTGCAAATATTTACTGTTACATTTATTATTTGTCAGCTTCAGTTGAAAAATGTTATACAGAGGCTCCTTATATTGTATTTTGGTCTCAGGGTCATAGTTTACATGTGAAGTTGTTTACTCATATAGACTGCACTCTACATATTAGATACCGTTTAAATAGTATTTATTGGTAAAATAGGAAAACAAAGTACTGAGATTTATAGAGAATAGTGTGTTGGAACTGCTAAGCACCTGCCCCCCCCAACTTCTTAAAGAATCCTGTTTTTAATTAAAATGTTTAGGGTGCTTTACACATGTACAGGTGTAGTAAAAATAATACCCACTTCCTTTATCCGAGATGGTTAATCAGTGATTCATTTATATTGGATTACACATTTTTCGTTAAACTATCTGTCAATAATATTCCAGTTGGTTGAACATAGATTCAGCCTAGAGAAACAAAGATCACAGTTGATCAAACTTGGTTAAATCTTTAGGTGTGTGAACTTAATCAAGTTTGAAATGACCCTCTCCCTCGCGGGGTTTACATGGGTTTAGTATATTGCACTCGGGACGAGGTGCTGTTTACCTGACGTCATGCAAATTAAGGGCAAAGGAGTTAATTAATATGTAAATTAGCTCTACGTACAGCTCTCGTGCTGTTTTTGCAGGAAAATAACAAAGGGTGGTTTATGCGAGAATAAAGGCCGTTGTACACTGGATCCAACATGTCATTTGTCATCCGAAAAGGACATTGCACATTGGTCCTTTACGTCCTCAAATGCAATAATAATGATACTCATGATAATAATAATACATTTTATTTATAATGTGCTTTTCTCATACCCAGAGTGCTACACATCAATCAAGAATCAAAACCAACACAGAAAAAATATAAAATGGGCAATAAAACAGTAGCAACTCAAACATGCAGACTACAAGGAAAAATACAACAAGCAGCACAATAGCAGCAGTTTAAACATACAGACAACAAGCAGGTTAGGAAATATAGGGGAGCAAGCAATACAAAAAAGGTTAAGTATTTTAAGGAACTGTAGTAGCAAGTTTTTAAAACTTTTTTTAAAAAGGTGAGTTTTAAGAAATTTCTTATCAAGTGTAGGGGTGCTACTCAAAGCCTCTGGAGTGCCTTCCACAGCCCTGGAGCAGTGCTACTGAAGGCTCTGTCACCCGTCATTTTGAGTTTGCAACGGGGCTGCTGAAGAAATAATGAGCATTTACATACATTTTTACAATGATGTAAAATAAATAAATAACCTAATGGCAAACAAACTACACCTCACCATAAAGGCACTAATGCAGAATTAAACATGGGTTTACATGTGGGAATGGGTGTGTGTTTCATGTGTTTTTGTCATTTTTACGTCATTTACTCAAGTGTTTGGGATTGACCCTGTCTTTCTCTGGGGCCGTTTATTTTTTGGCCGCAAACCTAATTCTCCCGGGTTTTCAGGCTAAATGAAAACACTGCATGTAAACTCCCCCATTGTCTCAAATGAACAGCTGATGCATTTATCATTTTTATTTTTAATTATTGACCGTAGAATCTTGTAACATATTGTATTCTATCCTAACTACTAAAACTACATGGACTTAAAAAAATCGGAATACTTTATTCTTCAAAACAAACCCCTTTATCAGCTCATGGAAAATAGTTTTAAAACATAAAAATAATTCTTACAGGATTGTTTATTTTTTGATGTATGTATTCATTGTCCATTTCATGTTTTATGACTTCGGCAGTTGCTTTTCCTTTATTGGGGAAAAACAAAGGTACTTGAAAGTTAAAGGTCTTAGTTTCTTCTTTGAAATAATTTACTTTTAATGATGCAATACCTAGAAACGGGAATTTGTAGTTACTGAGGAAAACATCACACTTGATAAGGGGTTTAGTAAAAATTAAGGTTACATCCACTAAGTTCCAGCTAGCATCAGCTATTCAGCTTGAAAGTATGTGTCTGTAATCTTGTAGGTTTAACATGTTAAGTCTTTGCATGTTAATCAAAAGCAACCATAAGGTTTAGACCCACAGCTTCAAAAAGGCTTAGTAGTGTCACCTCCACCTTAAACATTATCCCTTAAATTATTCAGAGATCTTTTTTTCTTTTAGCAAATGTAAGTAACACTATTTTATGGCATCATCAGTCTAATGGTTTTTGAAAACCTGTGAAATGCAGTGATATAGTTTCCTAAAAATGCGCTTTTTTTTCATTTCATTTCTAAATTGACGAGAAATTGAACCACAGCAGAAGGTGGTGATTCCTCTAACACTCACAGTACAGAGATTACACACAGTGACAGGGGCTAGATTTGATCTGTAACTATCTGTTACATGGCTGAGGTTTGCTGCTTTCAAAAACCATATTGGGAATACAAATCACTGCATTTCCATTGACATATAATGGAATTCTCTGTTCTCCACAACGTAACACTTTTTTCAATGTAATTTCAAAATGAAACCTTGAAGCCCAGGTTTATCTGCAGCAGAGTTTAAAGTCTTGGCATTCAAGTGATGCTCTCGGCAAGAAAATAACAGGTGAACCAAATTCAGACCGATCATGCGACCTTTTAAAAATAAAGGAAATTATGTTTTGCTAAGTACTTTGTCTCAACAAAACATAGAATTTACTGAGTGAGGATTGTGGGAAGTGGAGAAATAAAAATTCATACAGGACGATTCTTGCTCTGTGTGGAAATCAGTTTTTCCCAGTACAATAAAAGTAAAGTTATTTTGTTTGTTGATTGTTGCACTTTAAAATCATATGAGCCTCAGAAGGTGTGTTCTTTTAAGAAAGTTTTTCCTCTGGCAGGTTGATATATGGTGTCATAGTCCAGGCCCAAACATTTTATCACCAAATAATGCAATTAAATGTGAAAGATATTTCACCATAGCAAACTTAATCCAGCACTGTCAATAAACTCCACTTTGGGAGTGTGTTCTGGGTAGTGGGCTGTCTGACAACTGCTTAACCTCATAATAAAATCAATATAAGGGTTGCCAGATCAGCTATGCTCAAACTCACTGTTCCTTCATTAAAGTGAACTTTTATCTTTTCTTTCTCAAAGCCTTCGCTGTATTTTAACCGAAACCTCCTATTCCACTGTTATCCCATCCCTAAAAAAAATCCTTTGTTTTGAGAATGCGTTTCCCCTAAAAAATGTAGAAGCTGATGGCTGGTGTCAGCAGCAAACAGGTTGTTACCCAGCCATTATGTCAGATTTATCTTCATTCCCATTCATTCGACGTTTTCTCTGAAAGCTCATTTGTCACGTTGAAGGAATGGTTTTCTTGCATTTATAAACCTTGTCTCCCCGAGGATGTACTGGAAAATACAGTGTGACATGACAAGGTAGGGCAATTGGCAGCCGCTTAACTTGGCATGGCAAATAATCCATGCATTTCAGCGGAGAAAGGTGGCTTGAAGTGATTTATTGTGTGTTGCTAACTATAGTATTGTATTGCCTTTTTCTCTTCACACCTGACATTTAAATAACATAATGAAATCTAGAAATATTAAAATAAATACTTTTGCTTGTTGAATTACTATCATATTCTGAAAGCCTTGGCTGTATGCACTACAGTCAAAGGCATCTTTTTACTGGACTAAGTAACCCTTCACTTCATAAATACAGTGACTTGTTTTACATCCTATACATGCACGTATGCCCTTTTCCTCCTGATTTTATAGGTTATTATTTTTTGTTTTTGTGGTCTGGTAATTTTAAGAATTAGGCAATGAAATATCGTGGTGCTCTGATATCAATATCCTTCTGAGGTATGCAGAATTAGCACACAATTGATTTGCATGAATAGTAATTTCAGCTACTGCTTGTGACCTTCTCCGTGTTTTTGCTTCAATACTAGTCTCGGCTGCCTGTGTTTCAGCACTAGGCTGATGTTTGTGGAGGAAATTAAATTGCTGTCATTAGGATTTACTGCACAA
Source organism: Amia ocellicauda (assembly GCF_036373705.1). Taxonomy (NCBI): domain Eukaryota; kingdom Metazoa; phylum Chordata; class Actinopteri; order Amiiformes; family Amiidae; genus Amia; species Amia ocellicauda. Next base: position 7,403,948 of record NC_089852.1, read on the forward strand.
CACTGGCAAAAAGGGTGGTCTGATCAGAAGGAAGCTCTAATTAATGCTACAGCTGTAAATGGCTTGTAAATAAAGATGAATGAAGGCAGAAATCTAAAAGACACTGCCAACAAATGTATCATACAATTAGAGGCTGGACTGAGCAAATTAGAAGCTGTCAGCCACCCACACACGCCTCTGAAATTGTATGGAAACAATGGAAGTAAATTACTACAGTAAAACATCTGCTTAAACCTGTATTTAGATGATAGTCAATACATGTTTAAAACCTAGTATTTTAAGTTGCATACATTACAGTACATTATTCTATTTTTATTCAATTTATTCATTTACAGTAATACAATTTGATTTATTTTTTTATGAGCATTGCTTTTCCTCTGATACTGTATAGTTTTAAATAGAAAGTAAACATAAACCGTACTTCAAAGGACAGAACTGAAAAAGCTTTTTGTGTGTAAGGTGCATGTGTTACTTTTCCTTTTAGTAGTCATTGTTATCAAATCACATTTAAATGTTTCATTCTCTGTAGTACAATGTTAAAAGCACACCTTGAAAAGTACCACAATACATGTGACGCATTGTGTATCTTATATAGTGTGGATATAACTATAACTGCATTGGATCACACTTGGAGGAGTATTAAATATTACCTTTTTGGACTCAACTGGAACTTGCACCTGTTTTCAGTGAATACTCACTTCCATTTGAACATTTGGTTTTTCATTGTAAACATTTATGGATGATCCTGAAAAATATATATATAATTATAACAATATATTAATAAGTCTACCACAAGATGGCAGTCTTAGAACATGAATGATAATAATCAGGGCAACTCATACCAGTTTAAAAGTACACCAACTGATATGTAAAATATGTTGGTAAATGAACTAAACAAAAACTAATATTAATGTCATTATCACTTTCTATTGATAGTAGAATTCTTTGCGCTGCTACTTTAAAATGTAATCCTAACATAAGTAAGCAGTTGAAGAGAACGTTTTATCCTCTGTGGAGCCTATATTATAAAAAACAACTTAGTTTTAAGTTATAATTAATGTATTAATGATATTATTTACTGTCTTTTTTCCCCCCGCTCTCTCTTGGGGAAACTAGTTTTTAAGATGGCATATCTGTTAAATGCAATATAGTCCTTATTATGCTTGTAATTTTCAAAGAGAGAAGGATTAGGAGGTTAATTTCCAATCATCTAACAGTGACAGCTACGCTTTCATACCAAGCTCTGGGAGACAAATTGCAGGAAAGTAATTTGCTTTTACATGCATTAGTGTACATCTAATAATGTAACCCATGAAAATTAACTTAGCCCCTCAGCTTGGAATGATGAGTCTTAACTGAAGATCAAACAGTAGCAAGCACTAAGCAGGTTACGACTTGATGTTCAGCAACTGACCGCATAGTATTTGAGGATGGCTGGGTGGTTCTGTATTAAGTGTTTGTGCTCTTATAGATAGGCTTGCCATATTGAATTGAGTGTGTCACCTTGGAAAGTTGAATCTTCCATTGCTACAACACTTTTCCACCTTTCGGTTTAAATATTGTATTATGCACCAGGGTCCAGCTGCCAAACTTTTCTGTGTTTGTCGTGATTGGATTCAGTTGTAATTGTCTGTAAGACATTGAAGCCAAGAAATGTTCTTTTCTGTGAAATACTGAAAATTACATGTTATGTTTTGTAACCATAACGCACAAGCATAACCCATGGGTCTGTATTCTTGCTTCATTGGCTGTCTAATGCAAGGTATAAATATACCATCAGCAAGTGTCTGTAGATAGGTTTCTTTTTTAAATAACATAAACACACGTGGCAGCAGTGATTGAATCCTAACATGTCTTTTGATGTAAATAGAAATGCCAGCCATATGGATGGATTTGACATTCAAAGCCCTCAAGTATGCCTACATTGTGGTAAGTGTATAAGCAATGAATGTCCTATGGAGTAGAAAAGTAGTCCCCAGGATGACTTTACCTTTATTTCCCTTTCTAGTAGTACAATGAAAATATGGCAGTTTGTTCCTGCTCACTCAGGGCTATCCCCCTGTTGTCTTGATTCAAATCTGAAAAAGATCAAAGTTATTATGAAGCAAAAATGTAAGGCGCTCAGAGAATCAGAAGGAAATTGCAAGACGTGGCACTTTGTGTCTCCTCGGTTGGCGAAATTGCAGCACTGCGAAAGTCAGGAGGCCACGCTGGGTTCTTTGTACCCCCTCGGCTGGGGAGATTGCTTTTCATCTGAGCGACTCTTTAACGCATCCTTTCTGCCACCATATTAATAAGAAAAAAAAAAAAAAAAAAAAGCTACCATAAGGACATAAGGTGTTATGAAGCATGAAGTGCTATAAATATTTATGCCAAACTTCAATAGTTGACAATTCATATTTTGTTGACATATTGGGGTCGTATGTTATTTGTGACTTCTTGAATTGAAGTGGGCAAGGTTTTTTTCCCCCCTTTTTCTAAATGACTTTTTGTAACTGACCAAGTTTATTATGTTCTTAGGACTATATGGATAGTGCTCATGCAGGGTTTATTTATATACAATTTCCCTCTACTGTAGGCTAACAGGCTAACAAATTTGCTTGTCAAAATAAGTGTTCTTCCTTCCCAGGATCTAGTCTGTGAGGATTAGTTGTTGGCAGTGACATTCCTGGGGTTGCATTTAATGAACTGAATTATATATATGTTACGTATATGAGTGAGTGTTTGAACTGTGAAAGCTAATTCCTGGGCTGTATGCTGTACTGCTGAACTACCTATACATCTAAAATAAGTGTTCATTTTCTGTATCCTAGTTCTAATTAGCGATTTTTTTTTTTAAAAGTTACAGGATTAAAGTTCTTCTTTATGTTCCCAAATGACTGTGGTAAAAGTCTCTGCTCGTAGTGTAGATTGAGCCCCATAGTTCAGACAATACTGTGTTGCACCTGGGATGTGTCTTAGATTACTGCCATTCCTCATGGTTTTCAATAGTAGTACAACAATGCCATGGTTCAACTTTGTGGGTGCCTGAGAAAGATCTTGCCTGTAGGATCTTGTGCTATAACGGCTGTTCACACTGACATGTCTCGGGTCCAAAGGTGCTCTTTTTTTGAGCCTTCTAAGAACAGATGACTGAATAATACTTATTATACAGTGAGGGGAAAAAAGTATTTGATCCCCTGCTGATTTTGTATGTTTGCCCACTGACAAAGAAATGATCAGTCTATAATTTTAATGGTAGGTGTATTTTAACAGTGAGAGACAGAAATCCAGAAAAACGCATTTCAAAAAAGTTATAAATTGATTTGCATGTTAATGAGGGAAATAAGTATTTGACCCCTTCGACTTAGTACTTGGTGGCAAAACCCTTGTTGGCAATCACAGAGGTCAGACGTTTCTTGTAGTTGGCCACCAGGTTTGCACACATCTCAGGAGGGATTTTGTCCCACTCCTCTTTGCAGATCCTCTCCAAGTCATTAAGGTTTTGAGGCTGACGTTTGGCAACTCGAACCTTCAGCTCCCTCCACAGAATTTCTATGGGATTAAGGTCTGGAGACTGGCTAGGCCACTCCAGGACCTTAATGTGCTTCTTCTTGAGCCACTCCTTTGTTGCCTTGGCTGTGTGTTTTGGGTCATTGTCATGCTGGAATACCCATCCACGACCCATTTTCAATGCCCTGGCTGAGGGAAGGAGGTTCTCACCCAAGATTTGACGGTACATGGCCCCGTCCATCGTCCCTTTGATGCGGTGCAGTTGTCCTGTCCCCTTAGCAGAAAAACACCCCCAAAGCATAATGTTTCCACCTCCATGTTTGACTGTGGGGATGGTGTTCTTGGGGTCGTTCCTCCTCCTCCTCCAAACACGGCGAGTTGAGTTGATGCCAAAGAGCTTGATTTTGGTCTCATCTGACCACAACACTTTCACCCAGTTCTCCTCTGAATCATTCAGATGTTCATTGTCAAACTTCAGACAGGCCTGTACATGTGCTTTCTTGAGCAGGGGGACCTTGCGGGTGCTGCAGGATTTCAGTCCTTCACGACGTAGTGTGTTACCAATTGTTTTCTTGGTGACTATGGTCCCAGCGGCCTTGAGATCATTAACAAGATCCTCCCGTGTAGTTCTGGGCTGATTCCTCACCGTTCTCATGATCATTGAAACTCCACAAGGTGAGATCTTGCATGGAGCCCCAGACCGAGGGAGACTGACAGTTATTTTGTGTTTATTCCATTTGAGAATAATCGCACCAACTGTTGTCACCTTCTCACCAAGCTGCTTGGCGATGGTCTTGTAGCCCATTCCAGCCTTGTGTAGGTCTACAATCTTGTCCCTGACATCCTTGGACAGCTCTTTGGTCTCGGCCATGGTGGAGAGTTTGGAATCTGATTGATTGATTGCTTCTGTGGACAGGTGTCTTTTATACAGGTAACGAGCTGAGATTAGGAGCACTCCCTTTAAGAGAGTGCTCCTAATCTCAGCTCGTTACCTGTATAAAAGACACCTGGGAGCCAGAAATCTTGCTGATTGATAGGGGATCAAATACTTATTTCCCTCATTAACATGCAAATCAATGTATAACTTTTTTGAAATGCGTTTTTCTGGATTTTTGTTGTTGTTATTCTGTCTCTCACTGTTAAAATACACCTACCATTAAAATTATAGACTGATAATTTCTTTGTCAGTGGGCAAACGTACAAAATCAGCAGGGGATCAAATACTTTTTTCCCTCACTGTACATTGATGTATTTATACCCCTGGTTTAAGTGTGTTTCCTAATTATTTTTCAGGTAGCTTGTCTGATACGGGTGCCAACTGAGGTCATTAAGCAGAGAACACAAGCCTGTCCATCTTCAAATACATATCGAATACTGCTGGGCACCCTGCGTGAGGAGGTAAGGGGACTTTTGTCAGAGAACAGGATTATTTATGAAATTCTCTGGTGTGTCAGATGATTCAATACCAAAGAAATATCACACTTTTGAAGTACTCTACTTTTTAATTGCATGCATATAGTGACAGTCATATTAAATCCCCCCCCCCTTCTGTCTCTTTGTTGTATGCTTGTATTTTTTACTGTTTTCTGTTCTTGTTTTAGGGCTTCAGGGGATTGTATCGAGGCTACAATAGTACAGTACTGAGAGAGGTAAGACTTCTTATTGCTATTTTACTTCTATTTGAATGTTTTCACTTAAACCCAGACAGTACAATGAGTGTCACTCAGTTTTTAAATACAAAACAAAAATGTGCATTTAAATATAAAATGGACTAGTGCAGTAATAAAGAAAACATCGGTATCTGAATGCCTTTCTATCCTATAACCTAAGGTTCCCTTAACATACTGTACTATATTTGAATTGTACTGTGCTAAGAGCTATATTAGATTGCTGCAGATGTGCCCCTATTTGGGAAGCACTTCTGTTATTGTGTTTGTTGCTTCAATCTGAATTATATGATTATGCAGATGTCAGAATTTTGAAATTCATTTTACATATTCAAGCATTTTTCAATGCAGCTTATGCAATATTTCCTCTGTAATATATATATTTGTGCAGTACCGATAATATGTGTAGAAACATTAATCATTGATTTGACAGCTGTCAGTAACCGCTACATAACTAAATGTACTCACCTTTATAGTGGAACTCTTTATAGAGAACTGTCTCTGTGGTCTATTATCTAGCACATAATGTGTGCTGCAGTGAATTTTAATGCTTAATTAATGTAGACAGAATACAGACTTCTATTTTCTTTACAGGGGATGAATTCTTGTTTTTATGGTTTGGGAAAATAAGATTATTTGTATGAAGGTGACACTAGCTTTTTGTAATCAAGCCCCCCACCACAGTGCGATCCTGTACTTATTTTCTGGCTCACTAAACAGATGTTATTCACGCAAATTCCATCTGGACACCGGAAAAAAGGGCAACAAGCCTTTTTGATTTCTCCAAGGGGTTCTGAATAAATGAATAAATTTCGAACCTTCAGAATACAGATTCTGCATACTAACTGTTAGATAAAACACACGGTTACAAATGGATGCGATTCTCTTTAGGATTCATTTTGACATATGTCAAGATGGTAATTAATTTTCTGGCCGCTATCTTAGCACGGGATGTGACCCTGTCGAGATAACTTTGTTTACTCAAGATGGCAGTCCTCCGAAGGAAATTTAATTGGGATCTTTTCCATTATATATATTCATTAAAGAACCTTCAAAACGTATTTCTGATGAAATATTACTGATTTTGGAGTGCTGGTCTAATAAAACAAGAATAAATTATTGACAAATGAAATAGTGATTCTGTCCAAAATGAAGCAAATCAAAGTTAGTTTACTTTTACTTAAGAATCTAGAAATCCTGATGTGCTTTTTCCCTCGCAGTGATGTGCTTTTCTGTCGACCATGTCAAAATGCCAGGTTCACGTGTTTGTTTGTTTTTTAACAATTGAGCAGAGCTGATTACCATGTACATTCCTCCAAAACATGCAATTAAACAGCATTTTTAAATGTCGCAAATTAAAGGTGACACATGTGAGGTGATCAATTAATGGGTTGCACAGTATAGTATTGCTTAGCTATTATTAATAATACCCATAACTGATTTCTTATTGTCATGTCTTGGTTGTTAATAACTTACTATGAGACGTCAAGACGAAATGGTATATAACAAAATTACTTCACTATTATTCTGTAGTGAATCTAAAAATACAGAGATTAGTGTGGCCAGCCTGTTGTCTAGATTCATCCTATATCCGACGCATAGAAGGGAGTTTTTATTCAGCTCATGTAATTAAGTGTTCCAGTATTTATTTATTCGGCTCCACAGTCAACCACACAAACTCATGCAGTGTGCGTTTGTCTTTGTAATTGGGGTAAAACCAGATACTTTGGGGAATACTTTAGGTTAGCAGTTTTCGTAAATGTGTCGGGAAGAGGTTAAAGAGGCATGATAGATGATGGAAAATTATGGGAATATGTTGTGTAAGGGTAACTGGGCTGCCCCACCCTTAATTGACTGCAGGGCCGGAGTGCCGTCTCAAAGGCCATGTTGGTCAATCAGCCCACCAGACATCAGGATGCGGTTGAATATTGTGTTCTCGTTGGCGAGGCAATCAGCTGATCAGACACCTGGGGGGGTACGCCTCATGCCTTATTTAAGACCAGTCTGTTAAATTAGTAAACCATTCCACTGATTTTCCAACAACAGCTGATTGAATTAGTGAAATGTGCAGTGAATCTAAACTCATCTGATATTGCAGAAAAGCAAGACATGCTTGAAGTAATGAAGCTAAGGAATACACTGAAAATTAATGTGTACATCTCTCTGTCTGCGTACATCATATATATTAACAAACCCACTGAAAAATCCATAAAACTTGGTTTTGTAGAATTGTCATATAGATAAATCTTTGGTTTATGTGCCGCAGTTTGTCACTAGACACTCTTAACCACTTGTTTAGCACTCGTGCAGGACAATTACTGTTCCATGGTATGCATAATTGATGTGCAATCACTTGATGCTCAATGTTTTAGACAAATTAAACGAACAAAATGCCTACTGGGTTTTAATTAATTCTGCTTTGCTAGTATACATATTAAATTTTCTCTTGTAGAGAGAGGGGAATGAATTAGGATAACATTTAAACACTCAAAAATATAGTAAATCAATTATTAATGTGCTAAATTTGATAGTATCGAGTATCTGTGTAGCTGGACTTTTCGTCACTGTACATAAGTGTGAATTGTCTTCAAATAAATGTGTTGCCTGTAATTTCCATTCATTAAAATTAATAAAACACAACATAAAATTATGAAAATTCCTCTTACAGGAGGTCTTCAGTCATTTTCAGATTCGAAATTAAAGGACTATTTGAAACTCATGCTTTACAGGTCTTATTTTTTTTAATGTGTTATCAGATGCCTCAAACTGCTATGTCAAGTAAGTTGTTACTGGAATTTTTACTAAGTTATTGGACTGCAGCTACAGTGATGTTTAGATCAGTTAAATCATTGGGAGTCCTTAATCTCTTCTGACAGCAGTCCCAAGGAATTGCTGTAGGTCAGTATCAAACATCTGCAACAATTATAAGCCATACATAGTCAACTGAATTGCATAAGGTGCAAGGAGCTCATGTCAATATGGTGACGAATTTTAAACCTATTAAATTTCACCCTCCACTAATAATTTAAGTAGTCTTGCTTGCACAGTATTCAGTTTTTTCCTAGCTTTCTATGTCCCCTAGCTTGCATTATTGCTTTTTTTACACTAGAGGGCAGAATTTACTAATGATTGTTTCTTTACCAGTAAACTCTTATTTTAGTCTGTTGCTTACTATAGATTAATTTCTATAAACATAATGGTCTGTATGTTTTATAAGCTTGTTTATATTCTTTAATCTCCTCTTGTTACAGTTATTGCTTAAAGCATTACTTAAATATAGTTTTAAGATGCTTCCACTAAGAAATATTCAACCCACAATGTAGATGTATTAAGAACTTGAATTTACTGGTATTCTGTGTGCTTTGTGTTGAGATGATGAATATATACTTTTTTTTCAATAAATAAATCTGTAGCAATAACTCAAGCAAATACCATCAATGCATCATCTCAATTTGATCATATCTCGAGCATTGTCTGCTTCCTCCAAGCAAAGTTTCACACCTGGGACATTTGCAAATTTCCTTCTCACTGTTTCACAATGACATCTACAGCTGGCAATGTGAGCCGAGAGTTTGAAACCATTCTCCATGTCTCAACGAGAACAGCGTTCCATGCCTCAAGGAGAAACTTGTCTAAGCTGTATCTGACACACACAAAAAGGAATGATTTATGAGCTTTTGTGCAATTCAACATGGCTCAAGGTTTTCTGTTCTTATGTATATCAAGAATACCTGCAATTCAGCATTTTAACACAAATAATCAAAGCCTGTTTTTAAAATTAGGCGCTAATGAAATCTTTTTCTTCACTGCACATTTTATAATGTTGTACAGTTATGTATCTATTTATCTATCTATCAATCTTGCAAATAGTTGGCAGTATGTGGGGGATGGCAGGGTTTTCTGAGGTTTTGCAGTTTTTCCAATGTTTGCATGTCTTGTTGTGTTACTGGTTTATATGGTTTGTTTGTTTTTTGGATCGGTTCAATGTTCATTTAAAAAGCTAAACCTATCTATCTAACTCTATACATTAATATATATTAGGATCTTTCCATTACAATATAGCATGTGCATTTTGTTGATTTTCCACTAAATGGTCATGGAGAATGAAATCGCAGTTACCCGGTTTAATTCTGCAATGAAATTAGAATTCTAACGATTTAAATAGTTTTTCATGGTTTTTATCCAATCTGGTTTACTCTCAAAGGCACACTTAACACTGTAAAGCTAAATACCCTAATATGCCATGCTTACATCCGATGCAATTTGTTTGAATTACTCCGTTATTTACTTTTCTAATGCACTTTGGTCATGACTTATAGTTCTAAAAGTAGGTGTAATTTACAAAGCATTTGGTCTATGGTTGAGTTGAAGGGCAGCAGAGTATATGTGCCTTGGGTTGGTTACAACTTAGTTTATTTCTAAAACAATCAGTATTTCTACCTTACCTTCAAAACAAAGTAAAGCATATTTCCTCTTTCTGTGAACCAATGTTGCACCACAACATTGTCTTTGATCTTTGTTACACACCCATGTTTTCTCTTCTCGTGTTATGTTTTGCATAGGAAAAGATGAATAAAAAGTACCTTCATCTTGGCAAGCGTTGCAGAAGTTGGAAAAGTAACAACAAAGAACAATTATTTAAAGTTAAATGGGATATTTAGAATAAATATTTGTATTAATGAGTAAATCTTGTTTTGTTAATATGTGCAGAGAACAGCTACAGCTTAATAACCAGCAAAGTACATATTCCAGGACAATAAACTGTTAAATAGCAGTATTTTCCAGCTCTGTTTTATTATATTCCATTAACTTTTCCTTACATTTCCTGTTTGTGTACAGTTTGAATCTTCCAAAAATGATGATATATAATCATCATTATCAGCTACTGGATGAAGGCTTCCCCAAATTGTTTCTACATGTTTCATTTAGCATCCTCTCTTTTCTAGGTCACTCCACCAAAGCTTCTTATTTCATCTTCTTCCCATCTTTTATGTGGTCTTCTTCTAGCTCTTCTTTCATCTCTTGGGAACCATTTGATAGCTTCTTTTGTCCATTTTTGGTCTGTTTTTCTTGCAATGTGTCCGGACCATTGCCTTTGGAACATTTTCACTCTTTCAATGATGTCATGTACTTATGTTTCTTCTCAGATCTATTTATTTGTTTTTCCGTCTCTTCATGTTATTCCATGCATGCATCTTTCCATGCTGCTTTGTGTTGTTTCCAATTTCTGTATCGGTTTTAAGTTCAGTGACAAGGGTTCAGAGCCATACATGTTTTGATCAAATACTTTTTTACAAGGCAAATTAGTAGATTTCCTTTCAATTGTGTGCTATTTCTTCCAAATATACATCCCATTTTCACTTTTCTTTTGATTTCTATATTCTATATACTCCTTTAGTTTGGAATCAGTTATTTCAGTTTTGAGATCTGTGTTTTTACAGTTGTTAAAAGTCTGGTTCTGCTGTGGATGGTGTGCATAAATCTTAACATCTTGTGGCAGAAAACATGACCTGTTCCAACAACCACACTTGATTAAAAGAATATTTGAAAAATAAATGAATTAATAAAATGTCAAGGCCTGAAAGACAGAAGATGTATTACAACTAACTGTAACATAGTCCAGGTACAAAAACTGGCAGGCAGTTTCAATCTGAGCTGGAAGATATCTTAATAACAATATAGGATGGACAGCTGTTATTCCAGACATGAAGTCTGTTAATCTTAGCAAAATTCATATTACTCAATAGATGTCGTGTGTGTGTGTGTGTGTATATATACAATATATATGTGTCTCTCTCTCTCTCTCTCTCTCTCTCTCTCTCTCTCTCTCTCTCTCTCTCTCTCTCTCTCTCTCTATATATATATATATATATATATATATATATATATATATATATATATATAGAATCTCGTATTGTTACAGAAGACATGCATTCAACTATGTGCTTGAATCAATGATAATGATGATGACCAATTTTTAATTATTATTTTGAAACACAATGTATTGTACTTGTCTATAAAAGACAGCTGTACTGAAAGCATGGGCACATAATATAATCGACAGAATATCATGCAGTTTTCAGATTATCCCAGTGATTGGCCCAATTAATATATATTTTTTTTAATCTTTGGCAACAATCCAAATATTTATTATATATATTCAGACCACAGTTTGAATAATTTATAAATCCTTGTGTTTTTTTTTTTTTTTTTTGCATTTGAATCTACAGGACATTTTCACTGAGTTGTACTGTAGAAGGAGCTTATCACAGTTTAGGAAAGATTTAGCACTCAAATTATTCTCTGTGTTGCCTGTTTTGTTAATCAATTAACAGGTATTCTTCCTTTAAATTAACTAAAAATAAATAATCCGGCTCTGATATACCCCCATTTGGAATGCATTATTTAAATACATTTTAGCACAGCAAAATAAATGTACTTTTTTGTTTTTGCATTGTAAGGAATTTTAAGACTTTGGCTGGAATTGCCCTTTTTCTTCTTCCCAGATAAAAAATGGTTTCATAGAACATCTGATAAAAATCAAAGTTGCGTAATTTTCTTATTCAGATTGTTTTTATGAACTAGATAAATTATTGTATTATGTTCTAAATGAAAGGCATATAACCGATATTAAGGAAATGTTATCATTAAGTATGTATTTAAATACTCTGTTTTTACATTAAAACTTATCTGTTTTTGAACAGTAAGCCTTTAAGTTACTGAAACTAAATAGCAGTGACAGCTTTATTGGTATTATGTGTTTAAACAGTATTGTCAATTGAAGTTCATCTGTTTTATTTTAAACTTTCTTTTAAACAAAAGCACCATTAACCCTACTTGTACGGACTCTAATAAAACGCAAACCCTCTGTTAACATTTTCTAAGTAATGTCCGAGCAGCAGCACATTCAAAACTAATGTAATATATAGCAGTACATCTCTGGGTCTTGTCATTTTGTGACTCGACTATGTCACATCAAATGATTACCTATTGCTTTCATAAGGATGAAAATATGCAAATCATAGCAAAGACTAAATGTGCTTGTTTTTATTTTATTTGTTGGCAAGATTAAATTTAAACGTTACAGTCTGAAATGTACTTTTAATTTTATTGTCCATCTGGGATATGGATTAGCCATTAAATCAAAGAGCCTTGATCACCCCTTAAGCAGTGATCTAATCTGCTGGAACAAAGAGAGAGCACATTTTGGGACTTTTTTCTTCTTCTTATCCATTACTCTAATGTGTGGCACGTGAACTGCCTGTTCCATTGCCGTATGGGAAAAAAAAAAAAAAGTAATCTAAAAGAGTCAGTGTTTTGCTCCCTTTCCCATGAATTCGATGGATGTTTTGTGTATGCATACAAAGGTTCAGTTTTGGACTTATCCTTCCTGTGTTTCTCATCAACACAATGCACTCATTTATCTTACTGATTTTATGTGTTTCTAATCTTTTAACTTTAGCTTTTCTTGCTTTAGACCGCGCCGCCACATATCCTGCCTTCATGATTTCCACACATGTTCTTCTCAACATTATTAAATGGAAAACCCCATTTTATTTTAATTTTATTTTTCTTGTCTTAATATTTATTATCAGTATATATGAAATGGAACATGAGTTTACATAGTGGTGATCTTACCAGTGATGATAACATGGCCGTTAAATATTTGGAAGATTAAAATACTCAAATAATGTCTGACAGTATATGTGACAATTTTGTGATTGAGATCTGTCAGTGTATGCTTACTTTATCAGATTTTAAAAAGGGGTTAATATTTTAGCATGTTATTTTCAAGGCTGTTTGATGTGGTGAACAGGCCCTGAATAAATCTGAAACGTATTCACCTACACTTGATCTTTAACTTGACATAGAATAAACATTTTTCACAACACAACAGATGTTGGATAATAGATATGTGTTTATATCCTAGAGATGTTTACCCTAATCCTTACTGCATTTTCAGCATATACCATCATCAATCATCATCATGAGCTGAAGAATTTCTTTATTTTGCAGTGGGTACATAAAGGAAGATTTACACTGTACATGTGATGGGATATTTAGTCTTTTGCAGTCTCCACCATGCAGGTTTACTTTAACCTGAAAAGATGCCAAAAAGGTGTTAAGTCAGAAGTAAAACAGAAATGTGCAAAATGGTATTAATTTAAATAAAACAGGAATGTAGTCCAAATATACGCTTTGTGCTGTGTTACTTCAACATGATATATAACATTTCTGAAAATGGCAAACGCAAACCTATATATGTCTTCTATATATATTTGAATTATGTTACCTGGAATTTAAATTGTTTTATTTATCCAAACATCCTACCAAAAGTAATACATAAATAAATTGTAGAAAATGTATTAAAACCTAAAATAGCCTGGTTGGATAATTGTCCATCCTCATCATAATAGCAATCCTAAATTATCTCTGGTGCAATCACCTTCAAAATCACACAAGTTTGTAGAGATTCACATGATTTCAATATATATTCAGACGTTCCTGTAGATTCCTGCTGGGTAATGCATTTCAAAGCATTACAAGGGACAAAAGAGGAAGCTACAGATGAACCCCGAATGATGGAGACCACATAGCAAAAAAAAGATTATTTACCTAGGAATATTCAAGGAGTTTCAAAGGAGATTGACTATTTTTGTATTAAAATCAGTATGTGCCTGCATGTGTGCTGTACTTTATATTTGTTCAAGGTATTTAATAGGAAATTGTATTTTTGAGTGTTTTTTTGGCTTTTATGGCCAAGACTGGTCAAAGTGTGCATGTGATAACATTATCCTAAGCACTCCACAAATCTGACCTGTGTGGTAGGGTGGCAAGAAGAAGTCCATTACTGAAAAAGCCCACCTGAAACTTTCTGGAGATTCTGCAGCCATGTGGCAAAAGATTTTGTCGCCTGATTGCAAAGTGTTATGTTTGGCACAAACCCAACACAGCACATCACCCAAAGAATGCCATCCCAACTGTGAAGCATTAAATTCACCTTTCAGAATGACAATAACCCGAAGCATACAGCCAAAACTACACTGGAGTGGCTAAGGAACAAAAAGGTCAGAGCCCCAACCTAAATCCAATGGAAAATGTGTGGCATGACTTTAAGATTGCTGTCCATCAATGCTTCCCAAGGAACATGAACAACTTGAACAGTTTTGTAAAGAAGGATCATCACATTGCCAAATTTAGGTGTGTAAAGTTGGTAGAGAACTCTTCCATCAGACTCACAGCTATAATTTCTGTCAAAGGTGCTTCCACCAAGTATTAACTCGGGGGGTTGGACACTTATGCAATTATGATATTTCAGTTTTGTATTTTTAATGCATTTAAATTAGGACTTTGTGAAATAAATTACATGAAACTCTGAGGCACTGACACAACTTCATTTCACTCTCGGTTAAATTAATTTTATAATCTGACGTTTACAGCAATGTAACATAAGTTACCGCAGTGTTGATGCTGTAAACGTAAGAACACAATCCAAGATCTACACGAAAGGCCTGTGAGCATCTGGTCTCATGTTTCATGTGTCTATCACTGGATTGATCAGAATGAGTAGAACCTTAAAACCTGGTGAGGATACTGGGTACTTTTGCCCTTTGTTCTTTCGACCTCTGATTTCTGACCACTTAAACCGAGACTTAGTACTTTCAAAGGTGCTGCTGTAATTGAGTTCATGTGGGGATTTTGTGGAAAAAGATTAAGCTCTTGCAAGTTTTTTCCGATAAATAATGTGCCAGCTTTAATCTAATTCTGTGAAAACTGATATCTCCGATGGCATTCAAATTAGAGACCCAATGCAAAAGCTCTGCAGCTGCCTCCGTTTGAATCTCACCACATAAATAGTCATTTTGCATGCCTCATGCCCTTCTCCCCTGCTCTGATCGCTAATGCCTACTTTAAAATCTTCCACTTTATTAACAACTCCCACTTATTAAATGCAACTGGCACCTACCATTTCTTGCTTTCTTCCTTACGGTATCTCTTTCCCTGAGTTGTTATATTCTTGTGCTTAACAGCACTTCAACACCCCTCAGGATTTAATGTATTTTTATTAAATGTGAAAATAAGATGCTTTTTTTTTTTATAGAAACCGTTAGTGAGGATCACATTTTTCAACAAAATCTGAAACCTGCTTCTATTATGTAAATGAATCCAAAGCACAATAATGCTGTGACCTGGCACTAGGCCCATATAGTGAGCATTTCAATTTCTTGTGAACATGTGGCATGCATTGTATATTCAAGTTCAGGTTTATAATAGGTGTTAATGTCAAATAGTTTTTTTTATGTCTAGTTTTATTAAAATGCACCATTTGAGGATGTTATTTAGACTGCTGTTTCATCAGTGTAGTTTACACACCCTTTCACAGAGAGGTTGATTTCTGCAGCATGTGGCAGGATGTTGGAAACTCTAGGATATATAGTGTTGCTTAAATTGTACATTGTTACATTGTTTGTTTTGTTCTTCCCCCCCCCACAAGCAATCCCTCAAGAAACCGATAATTGTGAATAATTAGTATTGTCTCTGAATACATTTGCATTTGAGGTTGGAGTCATGTTGGTATGTTTAATGTTTTTGGCAGGACATTAGTCTGAAGGGTGTACATTACAGGATGACCATGTGGGATTTAATTTGGCGGCAACATGTACAAATCCTGGTGAAATTCTTTAAAAATAATTGAGCCTGATAAATTTAGAAACTTTTTTGATGCCTAATTAGGTTATGATATACCCAACCCAAAACCAACATATAAGGTAAAACTATACCTTATGGCTAATGTAGAGTAATTGAAAGTTAGCTAAATATTAAGCATTCACATGGCATGAAAATGTGCTGTCTGCCAGCTGTTGAGTGTACTATCCATACTACCTAGAATCAGAAAAGCCATACAGTTCTAGACACCATTTATTTAAAATCCAAATCTGCAACAACCGTAAGAATTCCTAATGGCTTTCTGTAATATCCCTTGGCCTCATATAACATGTTTGTGATTTAAATATACATGACAAATAAATATATTTACTATTCATACAGAGCAATAGCACATATTTGGTGTATGTAATACTTAATTCAATTAAAATCAATGAGGAGATTACTGTTAACATTACTAGTCAACTTGGTTCCAACCTTGGTACCTCGGTTTCTGTGTCATTGTAAGTAAATAGGGCAGATGCCAATGCAAGACCCCCTTTTCCCACCCCCTTAGTCTCAGGGCCTGAATTCATGGTGTGACTTCGATATTTCAATTAGGAAAGAGGACGGTGGCTACTACTCATACTTCAATTGAAACAAATAATTAATTTCACTATAATTGAGTACATCCATGTAGGAGGTTGTCCTCAATCACCTCTGATATTCTGTGGAAGGTGGATGTCCATATTTTGAATCACAGCTCAAGGTTTATTCTCCAGTCCTGACTTCATGCAGTCCCTGCTGTTCATAGAGCTCTCCTTTGACAGACAGCATACGCTTCACCACAACCCAAAAGGGTTTTTGGTTTGAAGGCTTCAGCAAATGTTGTGTACACGAACGAGCTTGTATTAGTTCAATTGTGTCTACACTATTAGTTTCCCAAACTCTTTGGGCTATATTTGTTTCCCACAATTTTCTGCGTGTTTGTCTCAATCCAACCAGAAAATGATCTCAACAAACATATGTTTCCAATAAGGCTCACTTGAGGGCCAGTAAAGGAATTTACAGTACAAGAGGGTTTCCACTGAAGAGTGAACTCTGACAAGACTGCAGCAAAAATGTAGTATGTGTGCTTACAGAGAGCACGTCTTCTGTAATAAATGTTAAACTTGAGTGATCTACAGGATAACAACAAAACAAAATACTTCCGCTACATGTGACAGCCTTATTTATGTATGTATGTATACAAAATTGTACTTCTAAACAGATTTCTTGTTTTCCTAGTAAAGGTATACAAAATTAATAAGAACAATAAAACCAATTGTACAGTATGGCTTTAAGGCTAGTATTGATGCATCAGTTTAACACAGAAACAGGATAAAGCTAGGTTTGGAAAGACCAAACAAAACTACTTTCATTCCCTTTTATTTTGTTCTGTGTAATTCCTCCTAAGGGCAGTATACTCCAGAGGTTAAACTTTGTTAAATTAATCTCTTAACAAGCAAACCATAGTGTATTATGGAAAAAATATATTGCTAAACAAAGCAAACTGTGCTGCTTAAATATTTTTACAAAGTTAACATTGTATGTGACATGCAGGTTTATGAAAAACACCATAGTGCTGTAAATTATACTGTGGTTAACCTCTAATTATAGCCTGTATTTTAGTGCGTCTCATCAGAGTGATTTATTTGTTCAGTAGATTCATTGTATCCCTCCATACTACAGCCTACTATACGCCAATATATATATATAATTACTCCAAAATACAATTACAATAAGTTTGAAAATAATCTCTATATATCTCCGTCTCTTTTATTTCTGCATTACAACTAAATCAGTGTGAACTCGTGGGGGATTTGTGGAGCACATCAACTGGAAAAATTGTTGACATTTAGATATGTAATGATCTTTTCTGTATTAAAAGATGTGTGAGAAATATCTGCTTCATGTATCTTTTGATATATTTGTAAGGGGTGTATTCATAAGGATCATCTTAAAACTTCTAAACTTCCGGAGAGAATGCACCTGCTGAAGTCATTAATATGTAATTAAATTGACACTAATATTTATGTTCACGCAAGTAACAGGAGCTATGAGCTGGGAACATCTGCAGGAAGCAGCAGGAGTAAATGTTAATTCATGATGGAACTGTTTTGTGTCAGAAAAGGCTGTGAGTATAGCAAGTGACAATTTGGAAACGTAAGCTACATTTCAGAAGATGGCAAGATGTTTGTGTACCTATGCTTTGGATATCCTGTGTCCAATATAAGTGTGGAAACATCTGCACTAGCTGCATTAGTTTATTTGCAAAGCTCTTTTCCACATTCTAAATATGAGATGCTATATAAATCTAAGATCTTAATGCTATTCCTGTTGCAGAAAGACCAAAATGTTTTCAGTTTTCAAACAGTTATTAGTAGAGTATACAGGACCGTGGAAGTCCAGAGAGGTTTCTCTAGTAGTGAGTGTATATTTTCTTCTCATCTTGAGTTTTCCCAGATTCCTGTGAGATAAGCTGTGTTTCTGTTTATTTTACATAATTGGTGTGCGGGAATAGAAAAGCAGTGTGTGTTTCTCACTGCTCAGTTCTTGGCACAGACCTAAAATTATAATGTTACATTTTTGTATACATATATAAAACATAACATTATAATTTTAGTGTGTGTGTGTGTGTGTGTATATATAGTATATATATATATATATATATATATATATATATATATAATGTATATGTATATGTGTGTGTGTGTATATACACACACACACACACACATATTGTAGTGTCAGGTTGTACTGCAGTGTGCTCAAAGGTATTCAGATACTTAAGATATGTAAAAGTAAGCAGCACAGAGTAAAATGTGAAGACTGCAGGTGTTATGAAGACTAAAATAAATAATGTTCTTCATATAAGCCTGAAACCGATCTTGTGCTTTCTCATCTTTTATGTCTGCCTTTATCGCTACTCAGATCTGCAATATATCTTCACAAAACTGTCATCACCTAATTAGTTTGTCCTGAGGGCATCCTGTGTCATACCAGGATATAATTAATTGACTAAATGAAAAGACTCTCACTGACATCATTAGCAATGAAAGAATTTCTGAAATTCTTCGTTTAAAAAAAAATAAAATAAATAAAAAAATAAATAAAAGCTCCTGAAAATACAGTATTCATAGCAATAAAATCTCTCTTGGGATTTAACAATTAACACGGGGATTGCAGCTTAGTTTATTTTGTACAATTAACACACAGATACTTGTATATATTTGTTAACAAAGTTATGGAGCTTCAGACATGATGTAGTTGAAAAGAATGGATGGATTTTTCCCACAGTTTATGACCACACCAATGTTTCAATTGACTTGACTTTTCATTTTTAATGTCGTATCAGACATGCTAAAAACAAAGTGCTCGTACAGGCTGATAACAAGCACAATGTAAATATTATTTGAAGTTGCTGGGAATTGATTCTCTCTGGAATTGGTATCTTGAAAATTCGCCAAAATGCTGATCCAAGTGCCCTGAACAAGTCCTAATTTGTTTAAAATGTTATTACCCTGTACCAGCACTTATTTTTCCTGTGGCTGGTTCTAACAAAGTACAGTGCAGCAATGATTAAATGTTTTGACATGCTGAGCAACAACTCCAGTTTAGCTTGTTTAAACAGTGTATGCAGTGGCATTTCAAACTGTCAGGTGGAATTTTTCAGCAAGTGCATGAAGGTTTTACTTTGTTGCATTGTAGACTCAAAACTTCATTTAGGTTTTCCCTGGAGTAAAGGATTTTTTTTAGTTTAGCTGGTAACCCAGATAGGAACATGGTCTGACTTTAGGAAATACCCATCTAGTTGTAGAAGGGATATTCAAAGGATGTTTCTATAGGAGTTTCAGTCCTTTGTTTTTTGCCATTTTAAAATTGGTTTTCATATGCTTGCATATCAGAATGCTTATTATTTTGGAGTGAAGTTTTTGATAGTAGTTCATACCTTATTAATGATGCATCATGTTTACTTCG
The DNA here is from genome assembly GCF_036373705.1 of Amia ocellicauda. NCBI lineage: Eukaryota > Metazoa > Chordata > Actinopteri > Amiiformes > Amiidae > Amia > Amia ocellicauda. Next base: position 7,423,771 of record NC_089852.1, read on the forward strand.
TAGTAGATTTTAATGTTGTGTAAATGTATAAATAGCAGGAGTGCGACTATAATGCATTATTTGTATTTGGAAGATGCCTTGAAGGAAGTATAAAACGCAGCTTGTGGTGTTTCTGGCCATATCCCCTCTATAGCCCAGATGTATGCTGAAGTCTGGTAACTGTAACTCGCAGAAACTAGGCCTCTTAACACTTTCCACAACGAGATGATGGCTGTCAAGGGGCTTGTAATGGTACAAAGAAAATCTTTCATGCAGCAGTTATGAAGTGTTACTCAAACGAAAACAAGTGTGGTGGATTAGCAAGAGAAATATTTATTCATTGATTTTCTTGCGAAAGCATTAATGCTGCTAATAAAAAGACGTACTAATTTACCAAAAAGGCTGTGGTTTAACCTGACACTGGAATCCTTTTAAAATCCGTTCCAACAGTTGTAACCAATTAGGCATAAGACCAAGTTGTATTGAAGTATTAAGTGCTAGTCTTTAAAACTGTTTACTATCTTAGATACAACTACAAATATTTCTGATACAAAATTCTATTATGTATATACATTAGCAAAATGCACATAGGATTTATATACTTCCTAGTGAAAATGAACTTCCCACTTCCCACTAAAGTTCTATAATGTTTATCTAGCTTTATTTACTGATTTGTCCTTTCAGTAGTGTTGCTGTATATTTAATGTTAGATTTAATTTAACCACAAAGATGGACTGATAAGGCAAAAATGTATTTGCACAGCTTGAGAAGGAGGTGTTGGTAGTTTTAATGAACATTGAACAATTTAAGGATGTTGACATACTGAAAAATGCATACAAAAAATCTATTACTATATCTAATATATTATGTATTATTTTACTGTATTATATTAAATGTGTTCCATTAAGTTACACTTCTTATACAAAGATTTCCCTGCTAATAAGAAACCACACTGATGCCTCATGAAAGAGGAAACTGCGACTCAGTGTTCTGCTATGGATGATCTTATGCATGAAATTACTTCAGGAATGAATTTGTAAGAATTGTATCCCTTTCAGATTTTCAGCTCCACCATGTTTCTCATGGCATGGCTTTCTAAGAAACTAAGCCTGTTTTGGTTCTTATATCAAATGCACCAGATTTGACGACATTACCTGGTAATAAATTGGGGATTAGCTTTAGCTTGTATACTTCCTGGTCAACTGATTTTTTTCAGATGTCTCATTGTTATCCTATTTCCTTCAGAGATGGGGCATGCTAACCATCTGACACACATCTGCTTCCTGATATACAATATCCTCATTCTTCTAGAGCCTCAACTCTCATTCCTTATCTTAAGAGTTTCAACACTTTGACTAAACAAGTGTGTCGACATTTGTTAACTGATATGTTCATTTTATTCTACTTATTTTTTTTTCCTTTTTATTTGAAATAGCTTTTTAATTTTGTGATCTGCATCATCATTGGATTGCAACCAATATAGGTATACTTATTGCTTTGATCCATGATTACACTGTTGCTTAATTTTATACTCTAGTTAGTCATTACTCATTTAACATTTAACATCCATGATTTTTAAGTATCTTTCAGGAAATGTATAGATTGTACGTTGTATGTAGATTGACATTTTCTTAGACTTTCCACAAATGTATTTAAAATTGCTACCAGAAGATTTGGCCTATTTGATACACTGCTTCTTCTCTGGAGCACAGAGAATTACTGAAGTACTGAATTCATTACATTTTAAGTATCTAAATGAAAGCTGATCTATGATTTGTAATCCAAGTAAAAAGAAAAAATCCACTGTGATTAGATTAAATATTGAACACCCATTGCTGCTGCTTGTATTACCTGAATAATATTTCAATTTTAAAATGATTTTTTTGTTTTTTTTGTCGGCTCTATCTCATGGTTCTGTGCCGTTTTGCAAAACCAAACGACAACAAAAAAAAAGTCAAGGCAAATATATCAAATTGTGTGTTTTGCAGTTCTCAAGATCACACTGTTTATAGTGTAGCCCCATATTGCTTTGGCAGTCATTTAAAAGCCATAACCCAACTGTTATGCCCCTACTTTTGATGCTTCAGCATGAGCATATACAGATGTTACATTTGAAATTTTAACCACCTTGTCTATTGGGATGACTTAAGGATTTCTTTTGTATTCCAAAAAAAAAAATCACACGCACAAACAAAGAACATGTGTGGTTTGCTGTTTTGAAGTAATTTGAGTTCCTGAAATGTAGAGTAATTTTAGGTTAACTAGTGTTCTTTGGCTTTTATTTATATAAATAGAATGAATCCGTACAACAAAAAATGTATAGATTATATGCAAAATCCTAGGATGGCATTATACATTTTGTATTTATAATAAATGATCAATAATAAATAGTGTTTTGATGTATCAGGTCAGTTTTAACAGTGTTATTAATATTATTGTCATCCACTTGATATATGAGTTGGTTAGGAAAGGAGTAACACTAGACTCATCAGTGTGTTTTCTCTTTTAATTGTAAAGTTTTTCTGCCTGTGCCACTTTTTTTTGCATGGCAATCTGTTTCTCTGTTTACCAAGTGTGATGTGCACTTGGTTCAGTTAAACTAAAGCTTTTGCAATGGTTTCCCTTTCTGTTTCCTTTGTGGTCTACATAATCTTGCAATTGTATTCCCTTATTTGCAGCCATGGTAAACCATTAATTTATATAAGGGATCATAGTTTAATGAGATTAGCCAATGAGAATGTACAATGCAAGTGCAAAGAATGCAAAGCAAAACATAACATTACCTACTGTTATATTTTTAAAATTATTATTATTCAATAATAAACTTTTACATTGAGCAATAAACAAATCATACATTTCCATTTTTAGTTGAATTTCCAAGTGACTGTAATTTTAACACTCACTCTCTGTATGTATATATAGAACTTGTTAAATAAATGCTGAGGTATGTAACAACTGTTTTCAGTCTTCTTAAATCTCCCTACAATTAACAGTCTATACATGCCTTATGACACGCTCAAGTTGAATATTAGCATGCATCAAGTGCATTGTGACCTATTAAAGTGATTTGTCAAATTGCAGGCACTGCAGCTATGAAATATTGCTTAATTTAAATTTATTTTGACATCTGTTTTCCTGATGCCAAACTAGTTTTAAGGACTCGTGACAGTCCATTTTACCACAGAATACTAATACTCCTGCGAGTAACCTTTTACAAAACAAAGTGACAAAGAAAACCAATATATCTCTATATGATAAACTACCTGACAATCAAGTTAAATGATTTTCTCCAAACTAGATCTTATTGGTTGGAACATGTGACACAGTTGTATATATCCCTGTCACAGATGAATCTCAATTCCCACAAATGACTGATGAAGGGGAACACAGACCGCAGGACACAGAAATAATAGCCATGCATGAGCTATGGAGGTTATATAATAGATACCACACCTAATAAGTGCTTTATTGCACGCAGCTATAATTAAAGAGTGTCTGATTGTACATTAAATAAAGTTAAAATGGAAGAAAGAAGGAGATAAAGACATATTTGCTTGAAATATAATAGAATATATTGCTTTAATTAATATCATGTTTTATCACCTAGATTTCTGAGAGCAATATTTCAGACAGACCCTGTAATACATTCATAAACAGAGCTTATTGAGCCTGTCTTTCAGGATTGATGTTGTCTCTTACAGATTATTTGGGTTAACGTCTATGTACTTTATTTTATACTACTACAAAATGCTATACAAATGCCTTCAGTCACACATTTCTATCCCTATGTGATTTGTTGTAATATTATTTGTGCATGTGTGTGATTCAATATTTGACTTTACGGTCCTTTACGGAATTTGAGGATAATTTGTTCAATTGTGAGTGATTAGTTTTGTTATACATTTGTTTGAGTGGCTTGGACAAACACATTTTTAAGTCAAGCACATTTTTCAAAGAGACAAAATAGATAATTTCAAATAAATGGAATCAAAACTACTCTGTGGTTTATGTAAAAAAAAAAAAAAAAAAGTAAACAATTTCATAACAGATTTCAATATGTCTAATAAACCTCTTCTGGAGCAGTGTAGAGCCACTTGGTACAGTACATGTGGCACTAACCTTATAAGGGAAATAAGTTAACTAGGGCTTTCAAACAAACTGTCATTTATGTAGTTACTTTGGCAGCTAGAATTTAAAGTCTGCATGACTGAAACCCCCAGTTCCATACACATTTGCAAAAAAATGCATATAAAAAAGTTTCGTTTTGCAAAAATACATAATTGTATTTGTGCGGGTCCCAAATGTGGTATTTTAAGATATACAGACCAAGTCTAATCTTATACCATCCTGTAAATCGAAAATTACAAACTTGAACCCAATCACAGTTGAATCGATTGTCAGGAGACACTACTTACTGTATTGATTTAACAGTCTTCTTTATTTTGCTGTATGCTGTAAAAAAACACAAAAATGTGTTTAAAATAAGCAAGCATATATTTTGTTTTTTTTTTGAGGGGGGGGTTGTAGTTATTGAGAAATTGTTTTACAGGATATTTTTTTCATAGTTTTTTTCATAAATACTTAATTTCAAAGAGGTACTGCACTGAAAACATGTCAGTCACAGAAAATGTGCAGAAGGTATGCACTTTTATATGCATTGGCAGTAAATAGCCTGCATGTGTGGAACAGATTTGCTATTTGCACTTTGCCCACTTTGAATATAAATATTGTAGTCTAGCCTGGAGCGACGCGGTTCTGTCTGAAGAGTTCTGCCGGGGATGACAAAGGCCTTGCATTCTCTCTGGGTGTTTCAATGTACTGTCAGCACATGGAGACCTCTTGGATGCTCTATCTGACATACATTTTATTACATGTCCTTAAGGGTGTATACATGAGTATTGTTGTTTTGAATCCCTGTATGTTTAAAATCTAAATATTTAAGTGTTCATTCTTTACTGACTTACTGTTAATAGAATTAAACACTCTGGAATTCTTGCTGATTTAAAGTTTCTGGTTCCGTGCATATAATGTAAATAATTCCCTGCCTATAATCTATATTTTGTTATACTCGTGGTTGTTTCCATTGTCAGAAGAAAAATGTACTACAGAATGGTATTACAAAGGCATTTGTCAGGTTTTAAAAATACAATTAGTTATTTGAACAGTAGAAGGTCTTCTATAATATTGTATTCCATTTTACCATTGCATTTAAATAAATCACTGTGCACGGTTTATGCAAGTCAGTTAACATTGACCTTGTGCTGAGGTTCCTATTCAAAGAAACTAGGGGGCTGTTGCTTTGACTACAGTTGCTGAACAAAAGTTGTTACTTTACACTGGAAAGTTAAAAAGAACCTGCAGTGAAATACTTTAGTTGATTTCTAAGTGTGCTCTTCCCACCCCATCCAAACCAAAGAAGGACTAAGGATGCTGGAATCAGTTGATAGTAGGTGAAAGTCTGTCCAGCAATGTCCTGATGGCCCAGCAGATACAATCTCGGCAGCACAGGTTATTCAAAGGGACTTAGATAATTTTCAGTTGTGGGCCGACACCTGGCAGATGAAATTCACTGTGCAAGGTATTACATGCAGGTAACAAAAATGTACACTATAATTACACTATGGGAGGAACAGATCTAGATGAAGTAATGCATGAGAAAGACCTAGGAGTCTATGTGGACTCCTCACTTTCTCCATCCAAACAATGTGGGGAAGCAATAAAAAAAGGCAAACAGGATGTCAGGGTATATTTTCAAAAGTGCAGAATTGAGAACAAGGGCAGTGATGTTCAGACTGTACAATGCACTAGTTAGAGCTCATCTGGATACTGTGGACAGTTCTGGGCTCCACACTTCAAGAAGGATATCGCTGCTCTAGAGGCAGTTCAGAGGAGAGCAACCAGACTTATTCCAGGTCTGAAGGGAATGTCCTACTGAGAGACTGAGGAACTGAACCTTTTTCACCCTGGAACAGAGGAGACTACGTGGGGACTTGATCCAAGTCTTCAAAATCACGAAAGGCATCGACCACATCAAACCAGAGGAGCTTTTCCAGATCAGCAGGGACACACACACCCGGGGACACAAATGGAAATTGGGCTTCAAGGCATTCAAAACGGAAAACAGGAGACACTTCTTCACACAGAGAGTTGTCACAATCTGGAACAAACTCCCCCAGCAATGTGGTTGAAGCTGAAAGTTTGGGAACATTTCAAAATAAACTGGATAGGATCCTTGGATCACTTAGATATTAATGGACACCAAATGAGCACGATGGGTCGAATGGCCTCGTCTTGTTTGTAAACTTTATGTTCTTATGATGAATTCTGAGGGCAAAACCCATGGCCCTGTTGATTGGAGTAGAAAACCCTATAAGAGCAATGTCCATGAAGAAGTATCCACTATCTATCATCTTTTTTTAAGGCTGTAGTATATTTCAGTGGTAATGCAGCTTACAAGCTTGGACGCTGTGCAGTAACTTAGCTAAGCCAACATCGTCATGGATAAGGAATTCAATTTTTATTGCAGATAATATGTAGGTAATATGGCAGATTTAAATCAAAGATTTCACCAGTGTATTTCACTGTATGAGCTGCCTGCTGTCACGTCCACAAATATGTTTTTCTAAAGTGGTTTCTACTTTGTCGTAAGTCTTCTGTGCACTCTTAATGTTATTAATATAAATGTGAACATCTTTGACTCTCTGTGTCTGCCTCTGCCAACAAAAGAGCACTACTTCATGAATCAGTTGTATCCCATCAAAAGAATCTGACAATTTTTGATCATTGTGGATTATTATTTTTTAATAAAAGACATATGGTGGCCTACAGTTTTAAAATCCATTCTTGCACATTGAAAAATATCCTAGTTTCTTGCGTTGTCTTGCCTTATTTGCGTAAACAAATGGCTGTGGTCAGTTTAAATACTGGTGAGTTTATACATTTTGGCCATATCAGGATACTAACTGCTGTGACCATGGGATCTTGCTGAGCTCATTTTGTATAACAAAGCTGCCTATTTGCTACTGTACATTATCAAGGAAAATCCCCCTCCCACTTGTATAAAGCTTATGATGTAGACAGACAACCATTTTTTGCCGTTCATCCCGGGAGAGCCTCTCTTCCGACCATGAGCACAAAAACCCTTTCTAAAGCCTTTTCTAAATAATTTTCGGTATAGTTCTGCATAGGTGATTGCATAAACTAGCTGCACCACCTTCCTGCACAATCTGCCTGGGCCTGAACCATGGCTGTAGAGAATGGCAAGACCCTAGATTTTGCTGCATCTGTGCCCACTTCCAGCAGCACTCGTGCCTCCATTGCCTGGCTCTGATGGGGCCGGCTTCCTCTTTTGGAAACCCTCGAGCCTCAGTAGCCTGTGGAGGAACATGTAAAGCAATATGTCTTCATTATTATTTTTTATATCATGGCTTTAAGACTACAGACATGCAATAATAATAATAATCAGTCAATTAACAGTTCAATCAATAATGTAATATTTTGTTGGAACATAAAACCCAGAGGATGAAAGCGCTTGATCAATGTAGGCATTTTCTATATGGATGTAAATTGCACTTCCACCACATGTGCTGACAGGGGCTGGCACAGATGACATGGTTTGACCTTTCTGGAGATGCAGAGGGAGAGTCTTCTGCTGGAGATGAAACACTTCCTCAGAGAATTCTGTTTGTCAGCTCATTGTACAGCAGTGACATTGATTTCTTCTCGCTGCAGCTTCCTGTCTGGGAAGATAACAAATTCACTGTGGCAGCTGTCTGTCAAGATCTGTTTGGTTTGGGGACCTAAATGAGACTCTTCTCATTTATTAATCATTAAACTTGAGCCTTGGGAGAGTACAAAAAAACATGGAAGCACAGGAGTACTGAAACTGTTTGATGCATTGGATTGTTGTGAATTTTCGTACGGTACTATTTCTGCTGCCCATTAATTATTGGAAATGTACCTGCTTATGTGTATCATAAAGCTGATCTTCAAACTTTTAAGATATTGGTAGTGCTATGTGGGTGTATATATATATATATATATATAATATAATATACATATATATATATATAATATACACTCACCTAAAGGATTATTAGGAACACCTGTTCAATTTCTCATTAATGCAATTATCTAACCAACCAATCACATGGCAGTTGCTTCAATGCATTTAGGGGTGTGGTCCTGGTCAAGACAATGTCCTGAACTCCAAACTGAATGTCTGAATGGGAAAGAAAGGTGATTTAAGCAATTTTGAGCGTGGCATGGTTGTTGGTGCCAGACGGGCCAGTCTGAGTATTTCACAATCTGCTCAGTTACTGGGATTTTCACGCACAACCATTTCTAGGATTTACAAAGAATGGTGTGAAAAGGGAAAAACATCCAGTATGCGGCAGTCCTGTGGGCGAAAATGCCTTGTTGATGCTAGAGGTCAGAGGAGAATGGGCCGACTGATTCAAGCTGATAGAAGAGCAACTTTGACTGAAATACCCACTCGTTACAACCGAGGTATGCAGCAAAGCATTTGTGAAGCCACAACACGTACAACCTTGAGGCGGATGGGCTACAACAGCAGAAGACCCCACCGGGTACCACTCATCTCCACTACAAATAGGAAAAAGAGGCTACAATTTGCACAAGCTCACCAAAATTGGACAGTTGAAGACTGGAAAAATGTTGCCTGGTCTGATGAGTCTCGATTTGTGTTGAGACATTCAGATGGTAGAGTCAGAATTTGGCGTAAACAGAATGAGAACATGGATCCATCATGCCTTGTTACCACTGTGCAGGCTGGTGGTGGTGGTGTAATGGTGTGGGGGATGTTTTCTTGGCACACTTTAGGCCCCTTAGTGCCAATTGGGCATCGTTTAAATGCCACGGCCTACCTGAGCATTGTTTCTGACCATGTCCATCCCTTTATGACCACCATGTACCCATCCTCTGATGGCTACTTCCAGCAGGATAATGCACCATGTCACAAAGGTCGAATCATTTCAAATTGGTTTCTTGAACATGACAATGAGTTCGCTGTACTAAACTGGCCCCCACAGTCACCAGATCTCAACCTAATAGAGCATCTTTGGGATGTGGTGGAACGGGAGCTTCGTGCCCTGGATGTGCATCCCACAAATCTCCATCAACTGCAAGATGCTATCCTATCAATATGGGCCAACATTTCTAAAGAATGCTTTCAGCACCTTGTTGAATCAATGCCACGTAGAATTAAGGCAGTTCTGAAGGCGAAAGGGGGTCAAACACAGTATTAGTATGGTGTTCCTAATAATCCTTTAGGTGAGTGTGTGTGTGTGTGTGTGTGTGTGTGTATGTGTGTATGTATGTATGTATGTATATATATATATATATATATATATATATATATATATATATATATATATATATATATATATATATATATATATATAAATACTTTTTTTCCCTCACTGTATTTGATCCCCTGCTGATTTTGTACGTTTGCCCACTGACAAAGAAATGATCAGTCTGTAATTTTAATGGTAGGTGTATTTTAACAGTGAGAGACAGAATAGCAACAAAAAAATCCAGAAAAACACATTTCAAAAAAGTTATAAATTGACTTGCATGTTACTGAGTGAAATAAGTATTTGATCCCCTATCAATCAGCAAGATTTCTGGCTCCCAGGTGTCTTTTATACAGGTAACGAGCTGAGATTAGGAGCACTCTCTTAAAGGGAGTGCTCCTAATCTCAGCTCGTTACCTGTATAAAAGACACCTGTCCACAGAAGCAATCAATCAATCAGATTCCAAACTCTCCACCATGGCCAAGACCAAACAGCTGTCCAAGGATGTCAGGGACAAGATTGTAGACCTACACAAGGCTGGAATGGGCTACAAGACCATTACCAAGCAGCTTGGTGTGAAGGTGACAACAGTTGGTGCGATTATTCGCAAATGGAAGAAACGCAAAATAACTGTCAGTCTCCCTCGGTCTGGGGCTCCATGCAAGATCTCACCTCGTGGAGTTTCAATGATCATGAGAACGGTGAGGAATCAGCCCAGAACTACACGGGAGGATCTTGTTAATGATCTCAAGGCAGCTGGGACCATAGTCACCAAGAAAACAACTGGTAACACACTACGCCGTGAAGGACTGAAATCCTGCAGCGCCCGCAAGCGCCCTGCTCAAGAAAGCACATGTACAGGCCCGTCTGAAGTTTGCCAATGAACATCTGAATGATTCAGAGGAGAACTGGGTGAAAGTGTTGTGGTCAGATGAGACCAACATCGAGCTCTTTGGCATCAACTCAACTTGCCGTGTTTGGAGGAGGAGGAATGACCCCAAGAACACCATCCCCACCGTCACACATGGAGGTGGAAACATTATGCTTTGGGGGTGTTTTTCTGCTAAGGGGACAGGACAACTGCACCGCATCAAAGGGACGATGGACGGGGCCAAGTACCGTCAAATCTTGGGTGAGAACCTCCTTCTCTCAGCCAGGGCATTGAAAATGGGTCGTGGATGGGTATTCCAGCATGACAATGACCCAAAACACACAGCCAAGGCAACAAAGGAGTGGCTCAAGAAGAAGCACATTAAGGTCCTGGAGTGGCCTAGCCAGTCTCCAGACCTTAATCCCATAGAAAATCTGTGGAGGGAGCTGAAGGTTCGAGTTGCCAAACGTCAGCCTCGAAACCTTAATGACTTGGAGAGGATCTGCAAAGAGGAGTGGGACAAAATCCCTCCTGAGATGTGTGCAAACTTGGTGGCCAACTACAAGAAACATCTGACCTCTGTGATTGCCAACAAGGGTTTTGCCACCAAGTACTAAGTCGAAGGGGTCAAATACTTATTTCCCTCATTAACATGCAAATCAATGTATAACTTTTTTGAAATGCGTTTTTCTGGATTTTTTTGTTGCTATTCTGTCTCTCACTGTTAAAATACACCTACCATTAATATTAGACTGATCATTTCTTTGTCAGTGGGCAAACGTACAAAATCAGCAGGGGATCAAATACTTTTTTCCCCTCACTGTATATATAATCTCACCCTATATTGATCCACTGTTGCATGAAGGATTCCAAGATGTGTCCACTTGCTTTGATCTACAGCTTTCTCTCTGCTTCTGTATCAGATTCAAAGGTTGCTTTATTTTCATGAACAACAGTAGCAGTGTTGCCAAAGCAGAACATAAAATAAACCTGAAGACAAATAATTACAGCAAAATAAATAAATACTTTTATAATCTCTCACGCGCACAGACACACACACACATACAATTTCTACAAATGTCCTTAATATTTTTTCAAGTATTGAGGTAGGATATATAGATACACGGAGGGGATTTTTTATTTTTTTGCAACAAAAGGTGAAAACTTTGAAAGGGGGTGTAGACTTTCTATAGGTACTGTATGTACATGTGTGTACCCATGTATATGGTTCTGTATAAAAACTTAAAATTAAATGTTTTTCTGTATCTAACAGTCTATTAATTCAAATTACAACTGGCTTTTGATCAAAGATGAGTAAATTAAGCACATAATGGTACAGTGGATTTTAATAGTATAATGTATTGAGTACACATCCAAAACAAGTCACATTTGTTTTGTTTGGTATAATCCACATTTCTATGTATACAGTGCATCCGGAAAGTATTCACAGCGCTTCACTTTTGCCACATTTTGTTATGTTACAGCCTTATTCCAAAATGGATTAAATTAATTATTTTAATCAAAATTCTACAAACAATACCCCATAATGACAATGTGAAAAGTTTGTTTGAAATCTTTTAAATTTTTCAAAATTTATTGAAAATAAAAAAACAAAAATAGCACATGTACATCAGTATTCACAGCCTTTGCTCAATACTTTGTTGAAGCACCTTTGGCACCAATTACAGCCTCAAGTCTTTTTGAGTATGATGTTACAAGCTTGGCATACCTATTTTTGGGCAGTTTCTTCCATTCGTCTTTGCAGGACATCTCAATCTCCATCAGGTTGGATGGGGAGCGTCGGTGCACAGCCATTTTCAGATCTCTCTAGAGATGTTCAATCGGGTTCAAGTCTGAGCTCTGGCTGGGCCACTCAAGGACATTCACAGAGTTGTCCTGTAGCCACTCCTTTGTTATCTTGGCTGTGTGCTTAGGGTCGTTGTCCTGTTGGAAGATTAACCTTCGCCCCAGTCTGAGGTCCAGAGTGCTCTGGAGCAGGTTTTCATCAAGGATGTCTCTGTACATTGCTGCGTTCATCTTTCCCTCGATCCTGACTAGTCTCCCAGTTCCTGCTGCTGAAAAACATCCCCACAGCATGATGCTGCCACCACCATGCTTTACTGTAGGGATGGTATTGGCCAGGTGATGAGCAGTGCCTGGTTTCCTCCAGACATGACGCTTGCCATTCAGGTCAAAGAGTTCAATCTTTGTTTCATCAGACCAGAGAATTTTGTTTCTCAGAGTCTGAGTCCTTCAGGTGCCTTTTGACAAACTCCAGACGGGCTGTCATGTGCCTTTTACTGAGGAGTGGCTTCCGTCTGGCCACTCTATCATACAGGCCTGATTGGTGGAGTGCTGCAGAGATGGTTGTTCTTCTGGAAGGTTCTCCTCTCTCCACAGAGACACGCTGGAGCTCTGTCAGAGTGACCATCGTGTTCTTGGTCACCTCCCTGACTAAGGCCCTTCTCCCCCCGATCGCTCAGTTTGGCTGGGCGGCCAGCTCTAGGAAGAGTCCTGGTGGTTCCATTTACGGATGATGGAGGCCACTGTGCTCATTGGGACCTTAAATGCTGCAGAAATTGTTCTGTACCCTTCCCCATATCTGTTCCTCGATAAAATCCTGTCTCGGCGGTCTACAGGCAATTCCTTGGACTTCATGGTTTGGTTAACTGTGGGACCTTTATATAGACAGGTGTGTGCCTTTCCAAATCATGTCCAATCAACTGAATTTACCACAGGTGGACTCCTATCAAGTTGTAGAAACATCTCAAGGATGATCAGTGGAAACAGGATGCACCTGAGCTCAATTTTGAGTGTCATGGCAAAGGCTGTGAATACTTATGTACATGTGCTTTTTTTGTTTTTTATTTTTAATAAATTTTGAAATATTTAAAAATTTTCAAACAAACTTCTTTCACGTTGTCATTATGGGATATTGTTTGTAGAATTTTGAGGAAAATAATGAATTTAATCAATTTTGGAATAAGGCTGTAACATAACAAAATGTGGAAAAAGTGAAGCGCTGTGAATACTTTCTGGATGCACTGTATATTCAACTAATAGAATCACTGTTTTGCTACAGCTTTGACCTCTGAAGCTTGGTGTTCTCAGGAGCAACCCCCCCCTAAAGGCAGAAGAGTGCTTCACTTCTTGTGTCTTTATCAGACAAATCTGCAGAACTTTTATACACCTGGTGCACAGAATTGAGTTACCTATGTGCTCTTCAACGATGCCTCTCTCTAAAAAGAACTGTCAGGTGTAGGTCTGACAACATTATACATTCATATCAATTAATTGCAGGCTGCATTCTTTTTTGTAGTATAACTTGATTTATTCATATTTTGACTGTAATTTTTTTACATTTCAGATTCCCTTCTCACTTGTGCAGTTTCCATTGTGGGAATATTTGAAGGTATGTCAGTTTCACTCCGGGGTTGTGAACTCTGGGTTGTTATCAATCAATACTGAAATTAATGTGGTTATGAGCTACTACATTTATGGCTGAAAAAATAGTTTGATCATTAATGTCTTTTTAGTGATACAATCCTTGTCATTATGCACTCATTCATGGTTATCTCAGTAATTATTAAATTGAGCTACAATTTGTCATTTACCAGACAATGCAGAACAATTTATGTCTCTCAATTGTCTGCTCCTGCAACATAAATGTGTCTTAATGTAGCATTTCCAGCCATGATGTCATGGCGAACCAATGAGAACAGTAAATTCCATTAGCATAACGGCTTAATTTTGTTCAACAAAAAAGGACAATGCACCAGACAGCTGTGAGGGAAACAGAAATCACTTTCTCACTGAAATAATAACTGTCTTTTTTCACACTTTCAAAGGGTATCTTTCAGCCATCTGTATGTTGATGCTTCATAAGTCATTTTATGGGTAACACTGGAATGCGACACTTTAGTTGTGATCACAATAGCATATCTGAAACTTTTTAAATGACTTCATATAAAACCGTGTGCTGGTCACACAGAAGAAAGTGCCAAAAATAGAAGTTCCAGTGCGCCAAAACCTGAAACAACAAAATCTGATCCTTTGTAGTTCTTCTAAGTAAAACTTGGGTTTCACCTGTCCAAATATTTAGTCATTTCTCTTTTGACTTTTTGAGTCTGATCAAGTGAAAAATTGAGTCTTCCGCATTGTGTTTATTTTGGAAAATCTCGCCAGATACAATCTTGTTGTTTTTTTAGTTGAATTAGTCACAGATCTTCTCGAGCCCGAGGGGCCAGTTTCTGTTTTCCCGGCTCTTGGTGTGATCCTGAAGTTGTCCAACAGAGCCTTTGAGCATATGTGAATGTACACTCTAACTCCACAAACGATTGTAAAATGGTGTAATGTAAATACACTACATGATATGCCGTACATAAAACTGTATGAAAACACGAATGGCTTAGTATAAGTGGATGTGTTAAGCAGTAGTGGAAAGGTGGCTGACCTGTTTGTGCATTGCTCTAGAGGCATTTCACACTAATACAACCCCCTGGAGAGCCGTTGTAGAGAGGAGTTTTGCTATTTGTTGTGAAAGTCAGCTTAAGAAAGTGAACGCATTCTTATTGCGTGGAATGTAAATGCATAGGTTCAGGTTATCATTATCTTTGTCACACAGATTGATGTATTACACCACACTGGTAATTATGTGGAAGCAGCTGTCCATATTGAAGAGATCCCATTATAAATAAAGGAGATAACTGTACCAGTGGTTACACTTCCAGAAATATAATGAAATTGTATGGCATGGGTTAAATGGGTCACGTCAAGTGGATTTCTGGTACCACACACCCTGAATAATAGTTTATTCATTAAGGCCCACACTGTGTGGCATTTTAATTGGAAAAATTAACATCTGTTCAGAGCTGTTTTTTTTCCTTTTTATATAGAGACTGTTTCTGCTAACACAAGCACACAACAGCTGCTCATTTATTGCAGACAAACCTCTGATGTCACCATCTCAGAAAGTACCCTGAGAAAAAGCATGAAGTCATCTTATGAGAGAAGGAGACATTTCGGTCACTGGAGAACATCTAATAAGTTAATTTAAAAAAAAAAGAAAATCTAATGTTAAGCACTGAACACAATGAGACGGAAAAACAAATCTGATTTTAAATATTTGATTGATTCTTTAACAATATATTTGCACATTTATGTAGGATCTCAAACTTTATATGTTTTTTATTTAACTATTGTATAATATTCCTCCACAGACCATTCCATTAGCCAGAATCGCAGCATGTGTGTAGGAATCGGATGTACTGCACTTTCCTGTCTTGTGAGGTGTTTTTTTTTTTTTTTTTTTTTTTTGGGAAAGGTGTCTCTCCACAGTAGAAAGTGCTGGGAAACCCTCCTGGTCTGGTGTGTACTACAGGTGCTGAAGAGTTAAAGGGGGTCAGGGAGCAGGGAAGTTGAACAGAGCTCAGCCTGTGTTAGTTTCCATGCACCACAGCCAGCGGATTTACTTCCAATTTGTTATTCATAAGGGAAGAGCGAGAGACGGGGATGGCTCTCTGCAACGGCATCCTTTGAAGTGGAAAACAAAGTCTCTCATTCAATGTGCAGTTTAATGGAATACACATGACACATCTTGGCACTTAGTGGAGCCCTTCCACTGCACACTGGTGTAGAGTGTGTAGGGGGGATAGTGCCCTTTTAAAAAAATATATCTAATTATTTCATGCTGTTCTTCAAATCACATTCCTTAAAGCAATCAAGCATCCATTATTACGGGGTAGCTGAGCGATTGTAGAGCTTCTTAAAAAAGCATTGCTAATTATTAGAAGTATTAAATGTAAATGTACTGAGCGCAGAACAAAGCACCGAAAGGTTGGGAAGTTAAAATGCTAGACAAGATCCCATGTTCAAGTCTACATTTGGCCTTGCAATGAGATTGGAACAATCAGACCGTCGACGGAAAACTTTTCGAATTGTTCAGCTTAAAATAGATTCTTTCATTGGAAACAAATGCTGTGTTTAAATTAAAAATGACATGAAAACAAAGCAGAATAAAGATCAGCAGAATGTACACACTAAATCAGTTGCATATGGTACCTAATGTAAAATATTTAATAACATTATTTTAAAGTTTTAAAATGGAAAAGGAACTAATATTTTTCTAGTAATAACACAGAAATACAATATCAGTATTGATGTTTTTTTAAATGACATTTTCATTTACACATTCATTTACTTCAACTTGGTTTAAACTAAGTTTAATATTGGCTGTTATTATTAATGTTATTATTCTGATGATGATGTATGGCAGTATTATTTGAGAAAGCAGCTCTCTGGGTGTTTATATGTTGGTATATCTATGAGTTCATTTTTGAGGGTTATGTCAACATGACCAGCACAAGCTGTTGATGACCTTAACAGAGACCTTCAACCTAAAATGAATGCCATATTGAGCGTGTGTTTTGGTCTCTGAAATACTTGCTTCATTGCCCGTATTGAATGATTCCTCTAAATAGGGTGTATATTGTATTTTAGTCAAATCAAACCTTCAAGCCTTCAGAATTTTCCATAGGCAGTATTACTGGAAATACTTTCCTTTCTAAAACGATCTAAATTCTCACGTCTTCATGTGCAATTAAGTGGGTGAATTTCATTCTGTATGCATGCATTTATTCAGCAGATGATCTACACATATATACCATATCTTTACCTTTAGGCATTTTTGCTGAACTCAGGAATTTGTGACCCCTTACAATGTTCCAGTTTCTCATTTTATAGTTCTCTTTGAGATTCTTGGGGAAAAAGAGCTTATTACATCACTTTTAAAAGAGGACATAAAAATAGCCCTGCACTTGAATTCCCATCCACAGTACTAACCCAGTGGGGTTTCTGATGCTTTTAAATGCATCTAATAACTTAATTTCCCCCCTTTTTTTTCTTTTCTTCACTACAGAGCCTTTGGTCATGGAAGCAAGGTCATGTGCTGTATCCTTGGCAGTCGGCGGTGTGTGGAGCTTTTGCAGGTGCAAGGGATTATATGTTATTCAGGGTAATGCTCAGGAAGGGGGGGAAAAGGCCAGTGATATATAAAGTTTACTAAAGCAGCATTCCTAACCAAATTCCACAAAGGTAGTTTCATTCTTTTTCTTTTTTTCAACTTTGGATATCAACAGCACTTTTAAAAACAAAAGATTGAAAGAAGGACATCCACCTTGTAGACAGTTTAAAAAAATTATAATTAAAATGTATTTTCCTTGTCTGTCACTTTTAGAAAAGAAAAAAAAGTCTGTTGGCCTAGGTTCATGCATCCTTCCACAGGATGGTTTTGAGTATTTTCTGTGAGGAGGAGGCCTGTGTTGGGTGCTAGTCCCTACAGCTGCCTGACCTGCAATTCTCTTCAGGGGTTTAAAGTGATTTCAGCAAGAGCCCATAATTCACAGCTTATGCGACAGCTAAGACAGAGAAAACAGATTAATTGTAGTCGGCTGGAATGGGGATATTGACAGGACGCCCCGAGGGCCAGAGGGCTGCCATTTTGTGCTTCAGCATGTCTTTGGGCCACCCTCACCTGGTGTGCGTATTTGTGCGTAGGCAAAGGAATGAAGATCATTTTGGAAATTTGAATAATTCAGCATAATACTATTTACTTACTATTTAAAATTGCATTTCGTAATGTTGGCGTGTGTGCACTATACAATAAATCAGCGTTTAATTTTTAATTAAACAAGAAACCTATTCTCAAGTGGAAACCTGAGGGAATTAAAAAATATCTATTTATAATGACTTATCATGCTTATATTTCTAAAGGATATTGCAGTCTTTAGAAATCATTGTAATCTGACGGTGCCGGTGAAACTTGCATTGTAATATTTAACAGCAATATAAAACTACAGCTTTGTAGAATGTGGAAAATTATATTTATTAAAATTCTGCTTCTACCCCAAAACAAGACTGGGCCTTTGATAAAATAAACATGTCTATAATATAGTTTTTAATTTAAAGGTCAGGAAAAAACCTCAACATGAAGTATTTTTAGGCCTGATGTTGCATTTCTAATGTTAATCAAACTGGGAATAAAAAAATAAGTATATTGTAATTTTTTTGTATATATTTTTAAATCAGTTCTGCCTTGTAACACAGTACATATTGTTGGCTTTAAGCCTGGTGAACTCAACCCTGTGGTCACATTATATGAGCATTTCTGGCCAGTCTGCGAAGGCCACAGCCATTGAACAGCAGGTGCTTCCCACTGCAGACGTTTATAGTTCTGGTCACTATGAAACTACTGTTGTCACATACACACACACAGGCATGTGTAGAAAACAGAAAAATCTGACTTTTTTTTTTTTTAAATATTGCTTTCATATAACAGCAGTTGTATTTTCCTATGATTGTCTCACAGCAAAATCTTTCAGACCCTGCGCCAGACTTGTTTTCAGTTGTTTTTTTTAATGAAAAAACAAAATACAATATATTTTACCCTAGAATTAATTGTTTTAAAGACATTTAGTTAATTCACATTTCTCGAAACTAATGTTTGCAGAGAAAACTAAAAACTAAACTACAATTAACTACTATACAAATACTACTAAAAATAGGTTTTAAATTAGATGGTAGGGTCTTTGACAGGTCAATTCAAACTCACTTCTAAGCATCATACTGAGGGAGTGAGGTGTGGCATGAACAAGGGAGAAATCTGGGATAGTCATCATATTGCCTTTAAATGAAAATACTAAATTCATGTTCCTAGGATGTTTCTTCTGTTTTTACAGCATCCCATATGTTAGTGTTTATTGACCTCAGTTGCTATGCAATGAAATGTAAAAATATATTTAGAAGCAAATCATGCTCTGGATGGGTTTCTGTTTGGACAGCCCACCTTGCTCTTACAGTTGGGACATCTCTGGAGCTTCCAACTTAGAAATAATATAGTCATGGGATTTCAGCTTGATTAGTGCAAAATACAGAAAAGGGTTGAATAAAGCCAAATAGTCATTATTTATCAATATTCATGGCAATTGAAATGGGTCAGGACAGCACATTTGTGTTTTTGGACTGGGTTTGATTGAATCTGATTATCACAGATCCAAAACATTACGCCATTTTCGTAGTTAACAGCTGTCAGTACCAGAGTTCTGGAGAATAATCTGGGATTGTTTTACTAGCAGGTGCAGATATGGCTGGAGATGCACTTCTTGAATGGTCATTGTTGTACCAAAGTACCCATTCCTCATTCCCTATATTTCTATATTATTTAACACATAATTCTTATTCCATCAGTTTTCAGCATGTAGACCATCTGCTGCTGTGACTCATACGGTGTATAAATCTCTCCTTGCTGGGCCTTGATGGTTGAGAATCAAAACATCCAATACCTCTTGGGGCCCTTTCAAAGGGGAACATTGTTTTAGAAGCTTTAGGTACTAAGCAAAGCAGTAGCATGCAAGAGACCTAAAAAATAAATAAAGGTCTTTAGTTGTAGAACCATATAGAATTCCATACTACATTGTTTTATAGGAAAGTATTCATAAGAATAATTAAAGCTTTTCATCAAATAGTCTTTGACAAAGTTAATTATGATAAATTGGTAATTTGCTTAAGAAACAATATGACTATTCTTACCTGATGTGCATGTAAAAACAGGTGGATTCGCAGCTTTAGTCACCACGCCTATGGACGTTGCAAAGACAAGAATCATGTTGGCAAAGGTAAGAAATTTGAATAGCTGGAAATTATTAGGGCCAAGAAATATAGAAATCATGAACCCTTAATATTGGTATGGTGTTTTTGTATTTCGGGGAAGTGCTATTGCTATACATTCAGCTAGTTATAGGAATTTATCTACTTTGCAGTGTAATTGTATGTGTAGTTTAAATATAATTTTAAAATGTTGTGCCAGATTTTGAATTGGAAATCTATGCATTTATTTTCCTATATATATTCATCTGTCATATATTCATCAGTGTTACTTTTTGAGTATAATCAGCTTATTATTGTGTTAAAGAATGACCATGGTTTAAATAAAATGGTCTGTAACTTAAATCCTGTCTAAGAAGGGTTAATAGAATGTGTGAAATGAAGGAGAGATGGTTACGGCATATTTTAATGGCAGCTATTTTAAAACTAAACAATTTGACAGGTTAGAATAAACATCCTGTTGTATTTAAACTGTGAATGTTCTAGCACATTTGGAATAGGTTGACATTGTATTCTTGTTCGTCTCGTCTGTCATCATGCTAGTTTACAGTTATCTATACCAGCATTCATCTCAAACTGGCATCAGTAACTGCTGATGTAACCAGCCACTTAATGGTTCATTTTAAACTCTACTAAATGTAGAATGCTGCTGCATTGCACATTATGCAATTGATAATCTTATTTTCTGAAGATGCTTTAAGTGTAATGGCTTAAAAATCTTTTGCTTCTGAGTCGTCTTGTATTCTTTGCATGGTATAAACTTAATTCCTAGGATCTGTGGCTCAAAGAAAATAAAACCTATCAAAAAGAGAAGTGGTTGTGGTCCTAAAAATGACCACACAATTTCTTAAGTGCCAATGTATGAATTTACAGAAGGTCCATCTAATATCTTTAGTTAAAGATCAATGTTTATAAATAGGTATATAAGAACATGATTAAAATTAGCATTCCGGTGTGCCAATTGTTCTAGAATATCAACACCTGTATTTTGTATCTAATATTTACTGTACAAACGTAGCATTATGAATGATTTAATGCCACTGGTATTTTTTTGTAAAACAGATACCTATAGGGGAATGCGTTCATCGGCTACTTAAGATGAAGTAAATCCTTGACTGTTTCTGACACTAATTTCTGTTTAGGTAGACTAAACAAGGGGTTACATCTCTTCGTGGGGCACATCGCAGGAAGTTAAGACAACAAGCTATCCATCATAATGTTTTTGTTTTTCATTGTTTTTCTCTTGCTCTCTATCCCCTCCCGATTGGCTTTGATGTAGGCAGGAACAAGCACGGCGAGCGGAAACATTCCTCACGTCTTGTGTGAAGTGTGGAAGGCCAAGGGATTCTCTGGGTGAGTAGAGATACTTCTACTTCATCATAACTTTGGTGTTAGTGGCCCAAAGATCATTAGGTTTTACTAATATGTGTTCATAATTGGGCATTTAATGCAGATATTCCATCTATTAATTAACCTCGTTCTCGTTCTGTTAACTGTGCTCAGATTTGACCCATCAGATGTTTCACTTAAGAATTATCTTTCCCTACTCTGCCATAAGGCCCACGGCTTTCAACAGTGTGCTTGAAACATACATGTCTGTGAATGAACTTTCTAAATTATGTTAAAAGCATATGTCTTGTTTGCTGTCAAGTAATTAGACTTATGGTTTAATTTTCCTATTCTGCATTGTTCAGTCTATACAAAAATAGAATTGAGTTAGCACAGAGTCTTCATTATACAAACTAGTCAGTCTCCTGGCATGAACACAACTCAAATTTTAAATCAATGAAAAATATTAAACACATTTAATGGAAATCAAGATCCCTGTGGAAATGAAGTCTTGATTAAATGGTCTTATTGATTAAATCCTTCATCTAGAGCAGCCCATAACTTTATTAACCAAGGGTTTATTTATTATTCCTTTTATATAATAAACATATAATAAAGGAAACCACTAATGATTGCCTTGCAGTGAACATGTGGTTCATTCCATTTACTTTATCAGCTTCAGATAGTCAATATAATAAGGCAGCCAAGTTCTATAAATTACTTTAAATGCTAGTTTATTTTAAACGTTGGTCTATGAAGATGTGACTCAGACAGGCAAAGTGTGTGTGTCTGCTGCTGTCAGGGAGGTGGTTAAGAGTTTACTCTCTACAGAAACATTTTAGTGTTCATTTTGAAGACATGAAATGACTGCTGTTACTATGAAATAACGTCTATTATTAATGAATACTTGATATGAGAGGTTAAGGAATATTTACTTTTCTACTTATAATGTACTAATAAATGATAGGAAGTTATAAAAACAAAGAAAATAGGAGTTATAAGGTAACATTATTTTCATTCATCATTAACGGGAAGCTTTGAAGCTAATGAGACGGAGAGTTTTGTGGCTGCCTGGTAAACTATTGTGTAATTTACTGACTAGTCTTTGATGTTTGCCATTTATTTTTGTGTTTTTCTTTCCTTCTTATACTACAGTCACATTATGAAACGTATCCTAATATATTCTGATAGCAGATTAAAATATTATTTTCTGAAGTTAAGGAAGCAAGAAAATATGAAACATTTCAAAAATTTTGAAATTCCTTCCTGATTGCAATATATAGTTCCTTAAGAAAACAGTGATACATTGCAATAGGTACCATAATTCCACTGGGTAAGACTTTGACAGTTCCGCTGGTACATGCCTTTTACAAATTGCTCTGCTTTAAAGCTATAATTATGGTAATAAGCTCAATTGCTGTCTAGTGAAGCCATAAACTACTGCCATCTGTTTGATTGCCCCAAGCTCTGAGCGGAGTTCATTACCACAAAAACCAAAACTGCAATCAGAGGTTCATGTTATACCACATTTAACAATGAAATCTCCTCAACTTTAACTGGCTCTCTATGAAGAAACAAAACATCAACATTTGGGACATCATACTTCCACAGCTTCCTTTTTTCTTGAAAAGCAAATGTGGTCTTTTCCCTTTTGAAGCATGTATCATTTAAAAAAAAAAATCCTTCCTAGGGAGTCATTTGTCTGAATCTGAAGTGCTGAAAGTAATGTTTTCTATGTTTCATAGAATATAGCAGTTTAATAATATAGTTTATTTCAGTTTTATTATAATTTTTGGGGTTTTCTTTTCCCTGAAAAATCCTGCTTATGTTTGTAGACTGATGTTTTTCTTCTAATGTTAAACATCAGCTTTAGAGAAAGTGGAAATCTGTAGCTGATTAGGAGGATTTAATGAGAACTACCCCCTCTCTCCGAGAATTTATGAGAATAGTCGCTTACAGTACACACAGTGCTTTAGTCACTGATTGACTTACGATTCGTTTAACTGAAAGATGAATAATTGTCAGCAGTTGGTACAGTGACTGAGCGATGATGTAGCTGCTGCAGTGATGTCATGATGAGTCACTGTGCTCCAGGGGCGAGGTGAAAGAAACGGACCCCGATCGCTTGCCACAGGTGTGGTTACTCATGCTCCGAGTATACAGAGCCAGGAAATGACTTGTGATTGAGCGGACCTAAAACATGAGAAGGATATTGAAACAGTATTAAAGAGGCCAGGTGACAATTGCTTTATCTTTGTAATCTTAAAGAAAGACAGACATTAGTGTTTTCCCTGGATGTAAAACCAAAGCAAACATAGACTTCAGATTACTTTGATGCATCAGAGATGGTATTTGAATTACAAATTAATTACAAATTAAATTACAAATTAAATAATGATTAACATGGTTAAATGTTAAACATTGTAAGTTTGGGAGAATTTGTTAAGTACTATTAAATTGTTTAAAATGGATCTGTAATTCAGTTTAAGAATTTCATCCTTGAATACCATGTTTTCATGTTTATTAAAGTTTACACATGCAAGAAATGTCATGCTCAACACTTGATCTAGGACGAGCAGTTTAAATGCTGGGATCTGTGAATTGTTGGGATAGTTGTGAGATCTTTGACATGCTTGGCACCTTGTAGAGCTGTGCAGTTGACAAAATTGATGTATTGGTGGTTCGGTGGTTCGTGACCCCGTTCTAAATGAAGTGCAGCCAAAAATGCACAGGTGCAATGTGCCTCGACGGTCTTCTGCAGTTCGCAAAGCGCTCTAGAGCCCCCGATTCTATTAGGATCTATGCTGTGAAAATTGATGCATTTGAAGAAATTATCTCAGAAATCCCCATGTATGTAGGAAATAAATAGATAATTCTGTATACCATTCCACAAGGTAGGAGTGACCTGTATGTTGCATGTGTTCCCCAATATCTGGAAAATTGAACATTAGTCATGCAACAATGTAATCTGGCTGTCTGTCATCCAAAATGGCCTCTAGACGAGCATTAATATTGAAAACAGCTGCAGAAGGCATGCCTGGAGAAACAAAAGCAGCATACAGAGACAACTTCAACACATTTAAGTGAAAAACACATCTGAGCTTAAAATGGGTTAGGTCTAAAAAGTGCATTACTTAATATATATACAGCAAAGGTAAATACATCACCATCCCCGACGTGGGGTAATTTGGGACCTTATCAGTTTCAGTAGCATGAAAACAATTTCTTAAATTAACTTTTCTTTTCCAGATTGTTTGCAGGCAGTCTTCCAAGAATGGCTTCAATCAGTATCGGTGGATTCATTTTCTTAGGCGCCTATGAGAAATTCCGCAGGACGATACTGTCAAACAACTGGATCACGAGCTGAGAATCTGCGGGAGGACTGTCTTATAGCAGTACCAAAGACCACCTAGGTATTTTTGTTTTCCTCCATTTACATTTTCTATTCCTAGCATACATTGTACTTGACACTAAACCAAATCAGCTGAACCATAACTACAGAATTTCCCCATCTTCTCATCATCTCCATAGAAGGCTAATTGCTCTGTGAGAAGCTGAGTTTGACATTCACAGACCGTACTGTTGGGGCATGTTAAGCAACTTCAGTGAGCAAATATCACCCAAGATCTCTTCCAAATAAAGCAAACACATAATTTTACTATGGGACCATGCCTTAGCAAATGTATGGATGCAGCTGTCGATTTATATAGGTTTAAAAAGTATATATATTTTTACTGGGCTGTACAAATGCATTGGGTGACCATTGTAGATCTGGATTGGATTTTATGAATGTAATGTAAGAATTTTGCAGCTGCTCGCTCATTGTCAACTTAGCAATTTGAGTTTCTGCACAATAGCGAGAATTTCCTCAATTAAACTGAAGTGATGAGGGTAAAAACAAACCCGAGGCCCTCCGGAGGGGCCGGCTATTAACATATCCCTGCATTGACAGATCTAAAGAGACAAAAGTCATGTTAACTGTGTTTAAATCCAACTGGGAATACAACATTTTGTTGTATTTAGAGTTTCACACCAGTTGCCTACCGAGGCTTCGTGGGGGGTATTCCACCACCCATTGTACGATTTGCACTATAATAAGAAATCCTAATACATTTTGTAGGAATAGACTTTTTTTGTTGTTTGTTTCTTTCTGGATTTATTCATGAGTGTTTTTCTAATTTTTAAATGATTTTCTTCATATGTTCAGAATCAGGTTTAATAGGGACTGCCAATGAAGAATCTTACAATGGTCCTGTTGGTGCAATATAACTAAATCAGCACTGAGTAGTTAGAAATTTGTTTTTAAGCTGAATTTAAACAATGTAATGGATTGCGTTTATTTAGATCAGTTAACCACTACAACTGAGAGTAATTTGTATGCAAGACACCTTTAGTAGTGTAGTGTGAACATGGGAAAATCACAACTAGCAGCCTGAAGCTGAATTCGTCTATTAACAATTGAAATACTCCTAACTCCTGCATTTCAAAAACCAGTCTA
The DNA here is from genome assembly GCF_036373705.1 of Amia ocellicauda. Lineage (NCBI taxonomy): Eukaryota > Metazoa > Chordata > Actinopteri > Amiiformes > Amiidae > Amia > Amia ocellicauda. The sequence continues at coordinate 7,449,426 of NC_089852.1, forward strand.
GTACAACAGAACACTTATCATGATCTGATCAGCTCAAGATATAATGATGTAAACAGCCATGTAGTGTAATAATAGGGATTTTAATAAAGACACGTCAATGCCATGTTAGACACCTCAATGTTACATTTTCTTGTCAACGTACAAATTGGTTTTAGAGTTCACATAAATAACTTTGTACAGAAAAGCAAATATTTTTGTTTCCTTTCTGCCTCTTAGAAGCAGTGCACAAGCATACTTTTGTTGGGTTCACTTAATTGTTTTGCGGTATTTATACTGCTATAAGAACAGCACTTGCAATTCTATCAGTTTTTAGTGATTTCACACCGCTTTACTTGTTAGTTTAGATTCACAATGGTATTTGAACACCACAAAAAGTACACATTTCATCCCAACATCAGTACATTGGCACCAGTATTGTTAAGCTACCTGCCCCAAAGTGCAGTTCAAAATAGAGGAAATCATTCCAGACAGATAGCTTTAAGTGTCTTTTTTTTTTTTTTATGGTTTGCTCAAGTGGTCCACATTTGTCATCACCACAGTTTTACAAATTTGTTGTAACAATAAAATAAAGTTGATGTACAAAAACAGATAATGTCCACAGGTGACCAACACCAGCTGGATCAGCTTGTATTTTCAGTACATTTAAAGATGGAAGAGCCTGAATTTAAAATAAACCATTCAACTTAAAAGCTATAAAAATGTCATGTCAGAATTATATTCTTGTATTTGGATTTTAAATGTACAATAAAGACCTTCACAAAGTTTACTATAGTAGCATTCATGTTTAATTAATTTCTATATCCCACTACAGAAAGTGCTTGAAACAACAAGGATTATTTCATTTGAAATCCTACTACAGCCATTACTGCTGTACTTACATTTATAAATTAAATCAAAGCTCTTCCTTCATAAAATGCAGTAAATGTGGTGTGATTTAAGTCCATAACTGCCAGCATTGCATTAAAAAAACAAAAAAACTAAGTGCAATTAAATAGGTCTCAAGTGAACTGATATTTTAAAGAATTTGTAGGATATATCTGTCGTGAAACATGGATTTTTATGATGTGTGTTCATGCAGTAAGGCACCTCTGTTTAAAAACGGGAAAGACTATTTAAAAAAATCTATAATTTCACTCAGTTATTCATGCACTGAATAGATTAAAATATTCTCTGTAAAAGTTACATATATGAAAACTCTTATGTACAGCCATATTCAATAAAACATTTTCTCTCTGTACAATATTCCCTACATTTGCATGCTTCAAATGCAAGTCACTTGCTGAACTACAAATGACACTTCCCAAAGGAAGATTTAAATTATGTACAATGTAAACGCTCAGACAGGATCTGCCCCCATCCAAGCTGTGTCCTCAAACTTCTGACACCCTTCTGCGTGGAGAGCATCTTGCTTCAAAGTTGAGGTAGTGTTTAAACAAGTTCTTAAAAATCAGTGCAAAGAAGAAAAGGAGATTTCTCGGCCACTCTGTTAATCGCTGGCTCTTCTCAATGGCGTATTCTCGTTGATGATGTCACACGATCTGGGCAAGTGGCCGTTTGGTAGCAAAGTCTGTCTCGCTTCGGCTCCACACTCGTTCTCCAGCGACGTTTGTGGAAGAGTAGCTAATTTAATTGGCTTGTGAAAAGACTTTTCTACAGATGGCGAACACACAGACGTCTGTGGTGAAGTCCCTGTACCCTTCGCTGAAGAATCTGTAAAAGAGAAAAAGTTATGTTAAAGTGGGATTTTAATACAATTTGTAGTTTTCAGAATGATCGCCAAACCTCAAGTTTCAGTACCAAAGGCTGCTGCTCCCCAGACTAAGACAGTACAGTTTAGATACAGTGAGAGGAGGATATTTTGAAGAGTAATATTTCTTACCTTTCTTATCAGAATGCCTTTTTGATGATGTCATTCTGTCGTGGTTGCTGGGATACACAGGTGCTTGAATGTCTGTTTTCATAGAGTGCTGTATGTTTGAATGTCCTAGACTGTCCAACCCTTGAGGGACATACTCTGGATTTCTAGAGTAATTGTCATTCTCCAGACAATCCCTGCAGACCACAGGGACGCCATATCCTACTATAATAGAAAAGGAAACGCATGTAATTAATTATAACGGAGCAGTTTTTAGGGCATTAATGTTGGTTCTAGAAATAATTAATACAATGGAGTTTAATTATAGTCCAAGGTGGTAATATCTTTTAAACCTTTTGTAAATAGGCATATAACACATTTAAAGCATCTTAAATGGCGAAACATGACTTTAAAATAATCCAGTGATAACATCCTACTGAGGAATTGTTTGACAGCTTCTTCACAGCAGATTCAGTTGTTTTGAAAGTTAGGATTTCAATTGTATTAAATACCTGTCTTTTCTAGGCCTATGGTCACTTCTCTCTCATCTTCTCCTTTACTTCCTTCTTGACTGCTTATGCTGGGTTGTGCAGACCTGAAGTCTACATGGGTTTCCAGGTCTTGGCTTCCTCTTCTATCCATCCGATATATTCCTGGATTGTAAGAAACAATGAACACTCAAAACACACCGTCACCTACGGCTCCACCTGATGAGGCTGTATGGACTGTTTGTAATGTCTTTCTTCTTAAATATTTAAAATAAAACATGCATTCATTACATTTGGTAGCGTGTTTGGCTTTCTCCTTATAAAATTAAGCTTTTCATAAAGTTATCCTTACTGGGTTTTAATTTAACAAAATGTAGTTTTGTGGAGAGGAGTTACATTATAGCGCCAGAGGGCAAATGATCGGTTTGTGGTATTAAACAGAGGACAGGTGAAGGTCAGGATGTTAAACAAAGCCCTTCCAGATACCATCAAAAAATCAATAAGCTTTAATATCTGTAGAATAGATTGTGACTCTGTGCTACTTGGAATTGCTCCAGAAAAGGGAATTCATTCAGAGCAACCTTCATTCCCAATTATCAAAGAATCACACGCAAATATTCGGGGAATCAAAGAAAGGCAATTCAGAGCTAACTCAAATGGACATGGCTGAGGTACAATAAGGAGAACAAAAATTAAATTCAAGTTGGAAGTAAATCCCTACCATTACTCTCAATGTGTCCATTTGGCTGTGGGCCGTTGCTGGCTTCCACCCTGATGCACACTTCCTGTCGGTCTGACAGAGTTCCCTGTGAGGACAGGTAACTCGGGACATCAGGAGGCACGATGGTCTCGTCTGGGTTTAAAGCACAGTTGATTGTCAGACGTGATGGACAGGTAAACACAGGTGTGACAGCACTCAGACTCTTCTGCTAAAGGAGCCTTTGTTATGGATCATAAAGGAAAGATTGACATGCTGGCTACAGGCAAGTTACTGTCAAGCAGCATACAAATTAAACCCACTGGCCCTCTTTAAACACGCTTCATTAGGAAATGCTCCTCACAAATGTTTAAACTGAAATAAAATAATCTTTTACTTTTAAACTTCTTAACCTTGAGAAAATTAATTATTTTAAGTCTCCTATAAAAAAAAAAAAAACAAACAAGCTAAACAAGCTTTGTGAAGCGAGAGAACAGTGTCGGATAGAAAGACTGCAAACGGAAGGGAAAGGGGGCAGAGGGCGTCGCTCACCGGTGTTGGTGACGCTGCACTCCTCGCTCTTCTTGCGGGTCTGGTAGATGATGCACACCCACACCAGCGAGGTGATGACGATGCTGCAGACCACGGCGATGATGATGATGCCCACGGTCATGGTGCTGTCCTTGCGGTTGGGCTCCGCAACGCAGCCACCGGAGCGCTGGACGCTGAGCTGGCTGTGGGCGCGCTCCGTGCCCAGCGTGTTGGACATCAGGCACGTGTACCGGCCGGCGTCCTCCAGCACGGCGTTGCGGATGATGAGCAGCTGGTTGCCCGGAGTGAAGTGATGCCGATCGGACAGTTGCAGCGGCTCGTCTCCTTTCAGCCAGGTGATGCGGGGTGGGGGGCTGCCCAGGGCCTTGCACTGCAGTGCCACCGTCTCGCCCACCACAACACTGTGGTCCTCGAGGGCCTGGACCAGGTATGGGGTCTCTAGAGAATGAGCACAGTAGAGGTAAGAGATTGGATCCAGCACAACCAACCTTTAAAAACCGCAGATCGAGTGCACCTCTGAATTAAGGGATCTTAATCCTGATTTAAATGTATCCTGTTTTTGTTCTCTAAATTTACTAATCTTTACTTTGAAAGTTATCATTTAACTTTAATGCCAACTTGTTCTATAACTCAGTTAGGCTTTAATGTTAATAGCACACAAAGAAAGCCTGACCTCCGGTTCTCTTCCCTACTGGAACCAGATTAAGAGATTTCAATTTACCCCCCACGTGGTCCAGTTACTCCATAGAGCAGCTTATAATCGGGCAAATGAAAAGTAAAATGCTGCCACTGAAAAAGTGAGTTTACATGATACAAAATATCTATAGATTTTTTTTTAAATCTGACTGGTATTGGAGTATAATATTAAAAGCTTGTTTTTTAGCTTCCCTCCTGCAGCTGAGGCCTTTACGTAAAATGATTCATGCTTTCCCTGACAAACACCCCTCTAGGAGAGCCAAGGCCCGTGTACAGAGGTTTACTGACCCTTCACCTTCGACGGATCAGAACAGGCAACAATACGCCCATTTGTCTCGCTCAATCTGGGCTAACCAAAACAAGCCACGCTGGAGAGACGCGGCGAGAGTCTGGACAGTTGTAAAATCTCCCTGGACATTTTCACAGCTGTGGTTACGTTACTTCAGCTGCATGAAGTATTTGCAGTGTAAGAGCTACTTCTTTCCCCACCTTGGAGTTGCAGTTTTAACAAGAGGATTCAATTAATCTACACTGTAAAAAATGTCAGCCTCATCTGGAGTGTAACACTGTTGTCTATTATGAAAGATGGAGAAATCAAGAGCTGTAGCAAGGGCAATTGTTTTTAAAAAAAGGTGAACTCTTAAATGTATACATAATATACAGGAGATCTGAAAGTGATCCATTCTGCTGAGGTGCCGGCCAGGTTGAGGGGCTCTCTTACCTAGCACAGTCAGTGTGGCATTGGCAGAGATGGTCCCGGCGGTGTTTTGGGCAGTGCAGCTGTAAACGCCCATGTCCTCGATCTTCACGTCCATTATGAAGAAGACATCATCATCAGGCATGACGTGCATTCGCCGCTCCCGGGCAGCCGGGAAGTCGGTGCCCCCGTCTTTCTGCCAGGCGATCTGGGGCGTGGGGTGGCCCTCGGCCGCACACTCCAGCCGGGCGGTAGTGCCGGTACGAATGGTGATGTCCCGGGGCGTCTTGACGAACGAGGGCAGAACTGCACGGGGAAGTGGAACACAAAGATCAGGGTTTGTCGTGGGCTTTCACAGCCTGCGTCCCAGGCCAGCCAAATTCACCACTCTGCCCACCACAGTCATGTTAATATCACATTTAACTGTGCAAAACACCACAAGCCGTGTTCCTGCTAGAGGTCTGCAATATATATTTAGAAAAAGTCAATTTCCGAGTCTGATAAGAAGTCATCCAATTAATTCAGTGAAATTTAAATATCTGCGTTCATCAGATTACATTCTTTAGAGTGAATCTAATTTGGGAATTTAAACAATTGGAATAAACAGGAAGATGTTTGCAAAAAATTAAAAATCCTTTCACTAGAGTAGCATTTTTGCAGTGCTTTAGAAAGTCATGGCAATATCAGACAAAGTATCTAATTTAGAAGCAATATCATTCATTAAGTGGTTCAATCAATTAGTTCCAGATTCTGGGAAAATAAAGAAGTCATTAAAGAGAAGTTAACCAAATCAAATTAGCAGCACAAATCTAACTTCCCTGACAGACGTACACAGAGCACTTATCAGATCCAGTCTTTCTGCAGATCATTCGGGCCTGCTTTGGCTAATCTTGATTTATTTCGCTTTCAACAGTCAAAGTGGCTTTAATTGGAAAATGCTTTTGGATGAGCATGTTTGAGCAGCAGAATGTAATTTTCAGCTAGATTTTATTCTGAAAGTTAAACTCATTTCTAATAGGTTACAGTGAAACATGTGAGATTTGCGACTCTTCTGACCCCATGCAGCCGTTAACATACCGTTGACAGTGAGCCGTGCTTTGCTGGAGTACGTGGAGCCGAAGTGATTGGTGATGATGCATTGGTACCGGCCCTCGTGTGCGAAGGTCACGTGACGCAGGTGCAGGATGGTGGTGTACTCCATCACCTCCCCGTCCTTGGCGCGGACGTGGGCAAAGTTCTCCATTTCTGCGTCCCTCAGGAACTCCTGGTCTTTGCGCCAGGCGAAGGTCATCGGCGAACTGCTGCTGCTGGCCGCCGTGCAGGTGAAGCGGATGTCCTTCCCCAGAACGCCCATGGTTGTGTCTGGCTGCACGGTGATCTGTGGCTTGGGGAGGTCATCTGGAACAGGAAGAGAGCAGGATTTGTACATCACAATGTGGTTCTATTAATTCGTACAAAGGTAATGGAACTCTAACTCCTGCTATGAAACGTGTTTCTTGTGTTTTTAACTTACAATTGTGCTGTTTTTTTTACATTAGATCTTGATACAAAATGGGAGATCAGTTTTGTTCTCTCATTTTTTTTCTGGACCTTTCCTGGTTTATAAAACGAGCATCAGTAACTTTAACACAACCCTCAAAAATGAGTGTTTTGTTTCTCGCAGCAAAGCATTTCCCAGTGTGTGCCAGGCTTCACTCACACGCCTCTGCTAGTTCTGACACTTAAATAATAACCCACTATATTAAATTTTCACAAGCTTCAATTGAGAGGAATGTTCCGGTAGGGCGATGCAGAATGTGAGCAGCATGAACTACAGAACTGCAAAAAGGAGTTTAAAAATATAATCATAAAACACTTATTGCTGAAACTCAGTTTTACTTTTTTTTTGGCTTATTATTTTTTGTCTTCATTGTTCAAATCCTATAGCCTATACCTTCATGGAATATCCATTTGCAACCAGCTTGGGTTTCTGGTCAGAGGGTGCCAGGTTTATTCACTAAAATATTATTGTAAATTGTAACAAGGGCACCAGGACAGGAATATGCAAAACAGTCATAAAGCAAAACATGTTTCACAGGGGTTTTGCACTAAATATATCACTAGCGAAGTGTTATTGCGGCACCCGGTCTCCATCACTATTATGAGACTTGTTGTTTCTCCCTGATTTGACAGCCTATGACATCACCAGTTGGGTTTCATAAATCAAACAAACCCTAATCATTCATACATGATGTGCATTTACCGTGTTCATATGCATGTGGACAGGGCAAGTTAATGATCGATACCCGGGTAGTGAAAAGAAGACCGGATTAGGTAACAAAATAAAACCTGACGGATACCAGTATATTTCAGATTGTTTCGCTATTGTCAAAAGATGCCTTTGACAACAGTTTTATTTGAAAACACATTTTGGGACGGTACGTTTGGAAGGTGACAAACCAGACGGTCTCGTTTTGCAGAGGCGTTAACTCAGGCAGGCATGCAAAAAACTGTTTTGTGTTGTTTCTATCTGATAAAACGTCATATTTTACACTGGTTATGTCATTTTCTGCAACACAACCGTTGCATTTTCATATTTACGCTGTTATATCTCATAACAGAGGAAAGAAAAGACTTGCAAGGTTAATTCAAAATTGCTATTTTCACTTATTGCTATTTTTGTATTTAATTTCAGAATCATTATTTTGCTCCACTTGTTAACAAGAAGCAATTTATGTTTTCTGATAGCATTAGTATCTGAATATAAACAGTGTCCTGTGTGTGAAACTTCACACTGCACAATGAACTGAGCATGGGGCAGTGTTAATTTTTCCTCTATATCCAGTCAGTCGACATATCAGTACCCCTGGCACTGAATTTGCATTTTGTTTTTTTCAACTTGCCTTTCCAAACATGTTATTTTGAAAAGACATTTGCCGAGAATACCACATTTAAAAAGCCAAAAGAAAATCCAGGGTGAGGAGAGAAAAATAAACTTACCACACACAAAGCTGTCAGCTGAGGCTTTGAAAATGCTTGTGCCTTTTAAGGACTCTGGGTGGGCACACGTGGCGACTACACTCGACTGCAAGCCCCTCGCCACCAGCCACTCGGGGAACCACTTCAGCTGGCAGTCACACAACAAACTGTCACTGTTTATCCGTCTGTTAAAAAAAATATAAATAACAGGGTTATGATAACATGACACATATTCGAATGATGGAAAATCCCTAATTTATTCAATCATTAATCTGATTCACACATCTGAATCTGAAAAACATTCACTTTTAAAGAAAGAAAACGCAGGCCCTAAAAAGAGTAATTGCAGTGGTAGGTGAATATTTATGGAACAGACCATAAAATAACTATATTGAGAGTATATCAAATACTGGATTTTCATTTTTATATATACAAGTTCTAGGCTATCAGGCTTTTACTTACAAATTCCTCAGGCTCTTCATCTTTATAAAGGCCTCTGGCTGGATTGATCGAATTGCGTTGTTCCCCAGGTTTCTACAGAGAAGAAGCAGATGTATGAGCTGTGACACTAATAATTAATTAAAATGCATTAACAAGGCTGAACATAGATATAGATAGGACTAAACCTTATTCATATATTACTTTTTAAAGCCTTTCCTTTAGAAAATAAACATTTCATCTAAATTAAGTTGAATAATTTTAAACTGGTTGTGTTTTTTTTCTCCACAAAAAGGATGTTTAAAAAAAAAATCTGAAAGCCTGTGAAAAAGCTTATATAAATTCCATTTCTTATACGAAACTGACCATATGCTCAATAACTTTGTTCCCTGCACAAGGAAAAAAGGCCAAAGTTGAAACTGACTATAACGAGAAGGAAGCAGCTGGCCTCCACAAATGGCCCGTCTTCTCAGTTTACAAAGACGCTATTAAATTGCTGGCAGCCCTCTCAAGCAGCCACTTTTGGCAGCTCCACTCAAAACGCTATGCATTCTGGGATACTCACAGGTGCTCGAGGGCCTCGAGGCCTGAGAACGCTTTCTTGGCCACCGATTTGATCTTGTTTCCAAACAGAGTTCTGCAGTTTCCAAACATGTAGGTCCAGATAAATGGGAGAGCAGAGGGGAAAGGGGGGGTGCAGAGAAGAAGAGGAGGGGAAAAAAAAGCAGCACAATTAGTTTGGCTGAATCTGATAAGAGACCAGTTTGAAGTATTCGAAATCCGAACTGTGTAGAGATTAGGAGGGTGAAGTATTTTGGCCCTGTGCTGCTCTTCAAAGAAAGACTTTTATCTTTATTAGAATTTAATAGCGATGACAGGGCAGAGCTGCGAGGACCGGGTCACATGAAAGGCAGGTTTCCGCACTAGAGGACAACACAGCTTGTAAAGTAATAAAAGTACCCTTGTCAAGTTGGAGTTCAAGCGGAGAACGAGCGGTTTCCCCCTTTTGGAGGTCTAATCCAGGCCAATCTTCAAACGCCACTCTGAACAGGAAAACAAGCTTCTGATTCTGCGTTCCCCCCCCTACATCAGAAGACTTAGACTGAATACAAACTATCCTGGCATAGGAGAAATAATCCAACTGGTCCAAGTCAGAGCCCAAACCTCCTATTTACCCCTATTCCTTACAAGACAATTTCATGCTGAGCAACTGTCTTCATGAGATACCTTCTCTCTATTTCCAACACATATACAGCAGCTTAGTAACTGGAGCGCTCTGCTCTCTGCCATCAGTACTGTGTTTACACTACAAAGTCGGACCTAAATCTGAGTACATTCATGGTTATTGTAAACACCATTAACCAACAAAAAAGCTTTGAAAACCAACGCAGGTCTGCATTGTGGCGTGAATTCTGCTTTCAAAATGTTATGTTTAAGGCAAAAGTAAATTTATTGTAAAAACAGTCACCTATAAGGAGTTTACAAATAGACACAAACCCCATTGTTTAGAGATTGTTCAAAAACTCCTGATTAAAGTGTTAAAAAACTAATTATGTTTAACTTAATTGCCCTCTGGTAGACAATTGCCGTGCCAAAGATGTTAAACAAACAATTTAATAACGTATTAGCCAATGTAGGTGACAGTGTAAAGTTCTCACCATTGTCTAATAATTTCTCACAAAGTAAAACAATGCTTAGAGAAATAAATGTGTGTTTTCAAATATGTAATTGTTTTGTCATTTTGTTTTCTTCCACTATGGTGATGCTCAAGTCACGGGGTTGTTGCCTACTGACGCTTGCGTCGTGTGTGAGTTTTCCTAAGGCCGGCTGCATTGACACTGCACTTAGGACAGCTATAAGTTGTCACAGGGCCATTTTTAGGTTGGTTTAGGTCCAACTGTAGCATTTACGATGTGTATAGCCGTCCTAAAAGCAGCCAGTGTAAAAACAGCACAAGATCTCTCCATTCTTTTCAACAGATCGGGGGCTGCAGCATCAATGAGAAGGTGCAGGGATATTCCCTATTTAAAAACTAAGGAACTGCTCACTACATTTTCAGCTATATATAATGGTACTTTCGGACAGATGAAGTTGGTCCTGGCAGGAAAAAAGACAATGTTGGATTTAAAATTGTCAAGTTCACAATCTTAAAACTGAATTATTATTCTGTCAGTTGCACAAGCACACCGCTAACTCACGGCAACAGAAACTTTTGATTGGAAACAGTAGCTTTTGAAGCACAAGGGCATTTTTAGAACAGTATTCTCAGTTCTGCTTCAGGAAAAACAGCGATAGTGATATAAACAATGATATAAACAAAGTGATATAAACAATGATGTCAAAAGAATAATGGACACTATTTGTGTTAGCTCTGCATTATTAATTTCCCTTTCCACTGACACATATCGGTTCATACTTCTTTATGGGTTTATTTTTTATCTTCACATCCCTTTATTGGTGTGATTCAGCTGACCGGAGTACGGAAATTGACAACATTAAAGTTGCCCATTCCAAAATGGCTGGGGCTGGAGCACTCCTAGTCAGGGGCCCAGCCAAACCGGATCTGTCTCAACCTGAGAAAGACATTGCACTAATTCACCCCTCCGGCAATCCAGCCCCAAGCTGGCCAGCAGCCAATTTCATGGTAACTTTCAGAGTCGCATTTTTAATAGGAAACAAATTACCATTCTTAGGGCCTGTGCTTTACTAAATGCCTGACTACAAAGCAGTGAGTAAACCTCCAGTCTTTGAGTTGCAGGCATATCTGCTGCCGTCACCTTTAAAAGGGAAACCTGTTTCAGAGTTTTCAGAGACTAGCAATTCCTTATAGATCTTGTTTGTCGAGGTGCCCCAGACTATAGTATTACTATGCACAGGGCTTTTCAGAGAATAACTGGTGGTAGCGCGCACTTTAAAAAGTGCGATCATAATACACAGCTAACGTAGCATAAAGGCAAGGACACTTCATACCATGTAAGGTCTAGTATGCGCAGCCCAAATCGTGGCTGGTTTCTCTTTAGGAGCTGTCCTCTCACTTCAGCTGCCAGAAAACTGGAGTCTGAAGCATTATTTGAAATGTTAACAGAATTCTTTACTTTGGACGGCATTTACGCTCAACTCGTGTAATTTTCGAGGTCTATTTATTTAATTGGATACAGTGCCCTAAAAGCAGCTCGCCAGCAGATACTTTGAAAATAATTCAGCTAAATATAAATATTTACATAAGCAGAATGAAAATAAGATGCAGCAAAGCTGATTTTGCTCTGTTAGATAAAATGTATAGCAAGCATAGGAATTTGATTAAACATTATTTATGGAGCTTCACTCAGCAGAGGTTTTGATAAATGTACACATGGGTGAAGGTTCAAGCTTGTAATTTTGTGGATCAACACTGCCATACATGATTTTTTTTTTTTTTAATTGCTTAAAAAGGGAAAAAGAAAATAAGAAAAAACAAGCAAACTTTTTTTTTTTTTGTCCTCCAAGCTTTTATCCCCACCAGTCAATGGTTTCCCAGCATTTGTTAATGACTTTCATGCCTCGATTCCTGAGGCCTTTGCCAGGACAGCACATTAGCTGTAGCCTCACTTGCTCCTCACTTGGAAAGCACCGAGACAGGATTCAGAAAGCTTTTTGATGTCACCAGCCTCATCCACCCTCCCATTTAGCACCTTCTCTACCCTGAATAACACTCTCATTGCTGGGTTCATGACTATCCTTTCACTGGCTAATCCTCTCTAGATCAAAGGCTCTAGCTCTCACATCTTCAATGAGGCAGAGGTGATAATTTATTTCTTTAATGCCTGTTTCTTAAGAGTTATTACAAAAATGAAAGGCATGGGCTTGTGACTGCTTTAAAATTAGCACATTCACCAGATCAGTATATGCACTGGCAAAACACTTCACTACAGCTTGTATATTAGGGTAAAACGGTGTCCTCTCCACAGAAGAAATGGGAGAAAATTGGGAAAGACTGTTTCAATCACTCAAATCATAATCAAGCTGAACTTGTTCTAAAAGGAGGCTTTTAAATTGAAGCCTCAAGTTTGAGGTTTCCCCTGGGCTCAACCAGATGATTTAAGTTAAATCCTCAAGTCATCCCGATTCAAGGCTCAACAACAATAGTGGGCTAGCAACAGTCTGAATGGCTCAAAGAGACTTCAAACAGTAAGACACTCACAGCTCACTCAAACTGTCCAGTCCTATGAAGGCCCCATTAGTGTCTTCTATTGTCCCCGAGATATCATTATGGTCCAGCTCCCTGGGGAGAAGAAGAAAAGAGAACTCAACAAGTTGCCTTCCCGTCCTGGATCAATCCTATAAAATCCCAAGATAAATGGCTCGGGAGTTTTGGGAGCTTGCAGTAAAGACTTGTAGCCCTCCCCTCACCTGTTTAAAGGCAAACATGTCCCCTCGCTTTCATTCACCCCATCCAGCCTTAAAAAATATTATTTGCAAAAACATGTACATATGTCACACATTTCAAAAATCAAATACGTGTAATCCATAATGCTTACAGTGGTTAGTTGACAAATGTTAACTTGAATCAGAAAGAAATCTAAGTAATATTAAAATTAAAATCAAAGCTATTCAGATAAAATAGATATATATATATATATATATAGATATATAGATATATATATATAGATATATAGATATATATATATATATATATATATATATATATATATATATATATATATATTATACACACACATACAATTCAGTTAAAACCTAAGAAACATACTTGTCACTTGCAGATACAGTAAAAATGCACTCATTTTAAATTGTCTGGAATAATATAGTATATGAAAACCTTAACATATGTGGTTCATTGCCAAAACAATGACAACAAAACTGTCTTCATGGCAAATTTAAGTAATCCCCATGAGACCAATTAACTTTGGTTTTTGTCTGCTTTTCAGATTTCTTTTACCAATATGAAAACTAGAAAGTAACGGTAAACATAATTATTTCACTTTCTCGACAGATGCAGTTTTTTTTGCAAATCAATGGTTTTCTTTTTAAAAGAAGATGAAAAAAGTCTCTTCTTGGTACCATGTTTTCTTTTCTGTCCCATCTGAAAGAAAAGTATTTTTAACATCAGAAATCCTTTGATTTTGTTTAAAAGGACCCTTTCTGTCTATTTTTCTGTTTTTGTATTCGCTTCCCCTTCTCTGCCAGGCTTTGCTGCCAATTTCCTATTCTTTCTGGCTGGCTGGGCCTGAATGCCTACTGCCTTGTTAATCACTGCAGTGCAAGGGCCCCAAAGCCTGACCTCTATTTGAATAGCTCTGCATTTCAGCAGTTTCACACCCACTGAAGGCTCGTCAATCCCCGGCAACAATAGTCCCTAATTAAAGCATGCCCGGGTCTCTTTCACCAGGTGCAGGACCCTACAGTTTCTCTCATTATTAGATTAGAGCTCTCTCTGAATGGGTGAAGGAAGGATTCAGCGCTAATGTGAGCACTCCTCAACCGAAGAAAAACTGCCGAACAGAGGACTCTCAGAAGATCTCCCCACCCCCTCCACCATTAGAAACGTCAAGCCATCATAAAGAGGTCTATATAAGCCTGGGATTGTCACCCTACTGTGAGAAAACCTTCATCCAGCAGGCAAGGAGCTAGGTCTTTTTTTTTTTTTTGTCTGCTTCGTTTTGGGAAAGGCCTGAGCCAAACAACTTTACTATGACTACTCCCTCCTGTGAGGAGTTCAAGTGTGCACTGAAATGTATGAGAGAAATCTCCCTTTAGGCCTTTCATTCTTCTCTTTTTTAAAAGGAAATTCTCCTGGGAAGCCATAGACACAGAGCATGTGCATCCGAGTTGGTGGGAACCAAAAAATATATATATTTTTAAATTTCCAGGACTAAAGTTCCCAGTCAACTTTTGTATCAGAAAATGCAGAGGTTTGAAATGGACATTCTCCTTGAACATGTCTGAATCAAAAAAATACACACACACACACACACACACACGCTTTGAAAACAGCTTGGACTGCACAGAAGTTGGGGATTCAGGATACCATTTCACACAATTTTAGACCTAGATCCTCACAGTGCTAAACTTACAGTATGCGCAGCGCTTTAAGTCCTCTGAAGGCCCCTTCGGCAATGTGGCTGATAGAGTTATGACCCAGGCGAAGAATGTGCAAGTCACCCAGCACAGCCAAGCTCTCCTCGTTGAGCCGTGTCAGGTTATTATAAGACAAAATACTAGAGGAAAGAAGACAAAATACAAAACACAATGTAAGTAAAGGAATGACAACCTATAAAAACACAACATTATCTCTTAAGTGTACATAGTCTTTATAGATCATCGTATTATGAAGGGAATCATTTTTAAATTTAGAGTTGAAATTGACAGACAAGCTTGATGGCTGCATGACTAATCATGTGTACTATGGTTCAGAAATGCGCGGCCATATCGCCTTACTAGGAATGTAATAACAGTAAAGTCACACAAGAGTGCTCGTGTTAAACTCTGCAGTTAATGGACAGAGTGACAGAGAAACCACCGATACCACAGCACTGTTATTACGGCCCCTTTCCAGTCAAGGACAGTGAGTAAAATCTGAAGCTGAGGTTATTATACAAACTGTATCACATGATATACTGTTTAACCACAAAAAAATCGATTATCTTTGTATTGTGCATCTGGAAAGGCAGCCTAAACAAGCAAAAATTCATTAAATCGTGAAAAATATGTAACAATATTTAAAAGAGACCAAGTCATTTTAACTATGTTAACAGATAAGGAAAGTAACAAGAACTCTGCTTTCTTAACCATAACATTACTAGGTTCGATTTGATTCTGACAATAGTTATGCTGCGTTCATTTTACATAATAAAAAAATTGCAATTAAGACCGACTGGAAAATGTATTTGTAATTATTTTCTTACAACAAAACCAGTCAAATTAGTTGCTATAAATAACTTTTTCTAATACATATTGGAGCCAATACACTGAATGCAAAAACAAAACCAAATCCAAAACTATGATCTATGCACCTCCGAGCCTGGTATGGTTTTTGTTTTTTCCCAATGAAGCTCAAGTAAGAGTCATGTACATCAGTATGGCAGTCAATTTGTCCATATATACTCCAGATCTCTCAAGGTGATCGTGTTGGAGTCCTGCACCATACTGGAGAACCTAAGGCTATTACTTTGAAGCGACTCTGCACAGACAGCGGGTTTGGGCTTTAGGACACCTGTCAACATAAGAAAGCAGCTGGAAAATGTCATTGCGGGAGTTGCTACTCGGAGAGAGATCCCAGCTCTGATCTATTGAACTCCAGCAGGTTTATTAAATAGTGCAAGCTCTCTGCAGAGGTTTGCATTCGAGGGCCCAACACGAATGAAGAAGTTCTTTGATTGTTTGGGGAAAGGGCAATTCATCTCACTGTTGGTATAAATCCTGTCTGTGGGCATTTTACCAACCTCAAATGTTTAGCCCCTGTGTCAAAGTACCTCTATAATATGATCTATCATTCGTGTAAAGTACAGTCGAACAGCGCTGAGTAGCTAAACACGGCAGGCTGTTTATACAGAGGGGAACAGACCACAGCGTGGTTAAGAACAAAACTGGCCTCTAACCAAGCCAATATTATTTTCCATATTTACAAACTTTATAGTATTTGAAAAAAATGAAATGCATTTTCACACAGTCAGAATTCAACAGTAACAATAGGTAAAACCAAAAATGCATTGAACTTTATGAAGAACCTTATGTTCAGTCTACCTTTGTTTTATAAAGCCCTTCCCCAATAGGCATGCTGTACCTTGACATTTCTGCCAATAGGAGATTACACTTCTGGCTTCTATATGTTCAGAGTGAATATGACTTTTCAAGCAATAAAAGTACTTTGTATCCTCCAGTCATTATGGGATAATAGGGGCTTAGCTTTGAAAAGAAAATGAGGGCTGACTGAAATTATACACGAAGTGACTAGTTTATCACTTGTAATCCTAAAGGGAATCAGAAACTCTAAAAAATGAAAGAATAACAGAGAATATTGCCACTCTTACAGCTCCTTGAGTTTACTGCAGAACCTCCATCCATCAGGGTTGATCTGGGATATGGAGTTGTTACTCAGCTGGAGATGAAGGAGAGCCGACAGCCCATACAGAGATCCACTGTTCACCTCAGTCAGGCTGTTGTAGTCAAGATGGCTGAAGGAGACCAGAAATCATCAATGAGGACAAGCTTAGAGGAATTCTAGACATGTGTATTAGGACCACACAAAGTTTAAGATAGTATCTCTAGATCCAGCCGTTATCATCATCACTGCACAGGACAGAAGATCGGATAATAAAGAATATATTTTATCTTGGTTCTATTTAATCCTCTTCATTCAAGCATATTGTAATGTCATCCTTCACCATATTTACGGTATTTGTGAATCACTGTATAACGTTAAATTGAAAACCAATCTATATATTCGGAATACACTCTGCGTGTCAAGAGCAAGCAGGTACACGCTTTAAAAGAGACTTACAGCGTTCTCATCTTCGCCAGACCCCAAAAGGCTCCGTCGGTCAGCTTACTAATGTTGTTTCTCTGCAGTTTCAGTACCTCCAAGTTGTCTAGGCCTTGGAAAGTCAGGCCTTCGATGAGACGCAGTTTATTTCGGTTTAGCTCTCTAAAAGGGAGAAGACCTAATTTAATTTTTTCTCATTCAAAACCAGGGCCTTCTTACTTTTCAAGGTACTCATCTTATCTCATCACCTATCTGCACCTGGAGGAAATGAGCTTCCATATCAAAGGCTTTGAGCATCCTAACAAACATCTCTGTGGATTCTTTGTGTGGCCTACCTTGTATTTACAATTGGCTAGTGATATGATACTCATTTGATACTCGTTTGACCACCTGGGTAACACAGTGTTTAAGTTACCAGAAGGCAGATAAGATGTTTTAGAGATACGAGACCCTTGTGTCAATGGAAAAGATTTTCATTACACAAATTCCTCTTTATTATACTTGTATGGGATGAGGTATAGCTGTCCTTTTTAATACAGCACGGTCTGGGAGAAATAGAGACTTTGTGAAAGGGGGAAAATACAATACTTCAAAAAGTAAGGATACAATCAATGTTTCAGCTCATAATTCATCATCTTAGTGTAACCCTTATATTTATTAATTGAGTTTTATCTTCTTTACCAATTCCTCCCACAGAGTTGAAAATTACCATTGTTAAAACCTTACAAATTTAAGCAGAACTGAAATCTTACTGGAAGTATGTTGTCTTTCATTATATCTATATTTACTTCCATTAAACATTATCGGAAGAGGTAAACAACAAAATGTTAAAGAATACAATCAAATAAAGTGATACTCACAGATGTGTTAGCTGGGGTAGCTGAAATGCTTTGACAGGGAGTTGGGTGATCTTGTTTTTGCTCAGACGAAGGGATTGCAAAGAGCGTGACAGGCTATCAAAGGCATTGGGTTCAATTGTGCTAATTCGATTACTGCCCAGGTACCTGGAAAAAACGATTTCAAATGGAAAATATAATGCATGCCATGAAGCAGACTGAAGAGCAATTTACAGCAGTAAGATCAAAATTATCACAAGTTATTAATACATGAAGATATTATTTTATTCTCTAGAAAACCTATAGAGAATTAAGTTGCATGTTTTATACCATCATAATAAGGTTACCGCAGTATTTTTGCTTAAGGTTATCGTATTGTGGAAAACGTATACCGTCTCATCCCTACTAGCACATCGATTAGGTTTAAAACGATAAACACATATCATGCCGTTAATAGATCATATCTATTAGAGACCTCCAGTAATTTAAATGATCTAGATAGAATTCCTGATATTTTATTAGATTTCACTCTTACCAAAAAAAAAAAAAAAAAAAAAAGAAAAGAACATGAACATCCTTTGTTTAAGCTGTCAACAAAGAAACTTACAGGTCTTTGATTTGCAGTCCTGATGGGAAACAGGTGCTCCGTATTTCAGTGATGTCATTGCTGTTCAAATCCAGTGTTTCTAAGGAAGTATATGCCTTCAGCTGGTTTGCTTCAATCCTCTGAATCTTGTTATGATGCCTTAAAAAGGGAAAACACAATAAGTACTAATCCGATCTGACATATAAAGCTGGATAATAAGTTACTGTATACACACAACAAACTGCAAGTCTGAGGAACAAGTAAACAAAGCGCTTATTTGTGGTCAATTCAAACATCTTGGATTCTACCCATCTACCCATTTAGAACAGTCAGCAACTTAGACTCTCTTGTTCATTTGGAGAAATCGTTGTTTTAGAAGGTTTTTTATTTTTCTAGATTCATCAGTTGTCTTCGTATGTAGCACGGGGACTTCCAGACTTCCAGACACTTGAACCTCTGATGAAGCGTACATGGCGCAGGAATCCCACTTCATTACATCTTAATCAATGCCGACTCTCTTTACAATCAAGAATAGAGCTGTCTTCGCCTAATCAAAGGCCTCTTACAATGTACATGTACCAATAAGGCTTTCTGCTACAAAGTGGTGTCTTGTGTCAATAAACATACTTGAGTGAAGAAGCGCTCTGGCCTGGTTGAAGACATTTATCTGCATAGATACTCAACACTGTCTTCTGTTAGGAAGCCTTTTGAGCAGCTTAGGATCTGAACAACATAGATCTTCCTTAGGGCGCATTTCAGTTTTTCGTAAAAACTCGCTACTGCGAGGCCTGTCTGTAGGTTTGTGGGTGTATAGGCAGCATGTACAAGCGCAAAGTTCCCCCTTTAGGCTACCATGCATAGAAGAACCTATTATATTAAGTATAATTCTATTCACAACTCTTCTATATAGCTCATGTAAGCGAAGATAATATTCTGTAAGTTATTCCTCTGAATAAAATGAATTTACTGAATTATTCAAAACCTGTCACAGTTTATATCCACTATAAACCACTTCCCCAGGTGTTCATGACTTTCTCTTGTGACGAAGAACATAAAAAATATATATTTATAATTCAAAATTCTGTTGCAAGGTTATTTAGTCAGAGCAACTTTAAACATCCACGAAGCATAAATTCTACTTCAGCTTTGATCTGTTCTTTTAAATTTCAATTTTGTGTATTCAAGATGTTATGTTCTTCAAGTATTATATTTCATAACCTGAAATCATTTCCAAACATTAACAAAAAAAAAACAAAAAAAAACAGATTACGATGTTCTTCTGCCAAGTGACAAATTGATATCTAACTGTGTTGGGCTATATGTAAACTGTGTTCGTTCTGCACTTTTACTGCAACACTTTGGAAATTGTACAGTTGTGCTAAGACAGTGAAGTTAATGTAAATAAGGATTTTCAAGCTGCCACTGTCCTCCTGGGAGTTAGTGATTTGTATATATTGTTGCTCAGCAGCAACTGTGTGTAACTACAAAAGAGCAATTTTTTGGAAGCTTATAATAACAATATTTACAGCTACAGTGTAACTTCATGTACACATCTCTGTATACAACATCAAATTTAAGATGATCTTCTGCAATTGCTACTTCCCAAATCATAGGAAGGAAAATAAAATTGGAGAAGTGGAGGGACAGGACAATGTGTTTAAATGATTTACAGCTTCTTAAAAAGAGCTCTTCCCAAAAACAATAAGAGGGCCTGCACCCCACATCTGATATTTATTTTGGTATCAATATTAATCCACCTCTGTGAACAGAATGGGAAGTCTGATCCTTCCCCTCCTTGGAATTCCAGAAACTTCCTTTTGTTTCCATTTACAGACTACACACACACACAAAAAACTCCCCCCACCCCACACCAACTCTTGCAGTTCGCTGTGCCCTTTCTGAACTAACCAAATTCTAAAGTCGTGACACAAAGAGTTATAGTCGGCAGCTACTGAAGGACAAACAGGGCCCAGTGTCACAAGGGGAGGCCATGCCCAAGAGTTACAGGAACTGAGATCAAAGCCAGTGATACACGACACGTATCACACATTCCACGGCTAGCAGTTCTCCGGGACGCAAGGTAGAATTACAGCACCACCTCCACGCCACACGGACACCTATTCCCTGCAGGCAGTTCAAACCGCTATGAGCGCCGAAATGTGGTTATCGCCGAACGCCACAGAGAGAGCTCATGTCGCAGCCCTATAGAGCTTTACAAATGTGAATGTACGATAAACCCAAGACCTAGTACATAGCACTCCGAAAATTAAATACCTGCCTAATTTGGAATGATGAAGGACCTCCCGATTAGCAGGGGGCTCCGTAAAGCTCGACAAAAACCCTACGTATCATACTAGACTTATCATAGCCTTCCTTTTCTTTATTTTGGCTTAAGCAGTGTTTAAATTTAATGTCTAATCTTTGATATACAAAAGCAAATTCAGCAGATTGTTTTCAACATTTGTTTAAAATACTTTATGTGGTAGAGGTTTCTTCAAGTTTCTGCCCCTCTTATGGCACGACAGGGGCAGTAGCTATGGTCAGATGTTTATTGTTTCTTCTGCATTTTCTGTTGGGCGGTGTCCTACTGTCAAAATACAACAAACCGAGTGAGTTCTCCGTTTTTGTTTTTTTCTCCAAATGTCCCAGTCTGGTCTAAGATCAAATTAATTGATTTACTGTTTACACTGCTTCTGGTTTTTGGGCCGGCTCTTTTTCAGTCCGTCCACCTGAGTAAACAGAGATGTAAATTTATCTGCACAGGGCCTGAGAATGTGCCAGGCCCAGCAGGGGGGCGGCTCGCAGAGGGAACGGATTCCAACAGACAAGTGGATTGTTGTGGTGACTGTGCACTGAGTCTGCATTAATAAAAGGGTGGGGGTAGTTTTAACAGCTGGTGACCTTCGGCATAAAATAATGTCATTTGGGGAATAAAGCAGAATTGTATTTAATCTTTGAGCGCGCACAATAGACTTCCTAACTAGCCAGTCAGCATCTTTTCTTCTTTTTTACACCCTCCCCAACAGAAATGACTAATAAACAGTTGTGATGTGGGTTCAGATTTTGTCCCACTATTCGGATTCATCTGATATAGTCATTCTCTATATTAAAATAAATATAGCTTGCATTGATAAATGAGGTAGGACTCAGGGAATCCTTACTTAGTGACTATCGACAAATTGTGCTCAAACAACTTAAAAATTAAGATTGAAAACCTTAAATTCATTGCTTTTGTGTGTGTTTGTGGTTTTATTAAGGCCTAATTTAATATTTACTATATTGAAATGCATTTTACTCATTCAGGTCAATTATAATTGATAAACAAAAATGTATTAAGAACATCCGATTTGTCCGTTATGAAATTGTTTGGTTCATTATCATGTGATTATTGCACCTCTTCTGCGCTTCAGTCAGTGGGATTTCTTAAATTATTTCCCATTTGATCCCATCATTCCCATTAAGCTAGCTAAAGCCACAGATCTTAAAGATTAGCAGGTTTGCTGCTTCACACCAAGATCAGCTTATCTGCTTCACAAACTACAAAACAAGCAGATCAAAGAGAGGGCTACATGTGTATTGGATGGCCCCGATCAAGAGACCACCCCAGACTTTCCATTAAAGAGCAGCGCCAGGTTTATTTAGAGCCAGCAAAATCAGCATAAACATATTGTTTAGACTACATTATAAACCAGTTCAACAAATTCTCCTCCACTGTATTATTAATATCTTTTATTAAAACAACTTCTTAGATATCCAGCATGATACATAGCAAATAAGGCCAATCTGTTTCCAATTGTGTAAATAGATTCCTAGCTGAATTGTTAACAGAATTTGTATTTAATTGTTTTATTTAGGTTTGGCACATGAACTTGAAAAGTCATTCAGAAGGCTACATACAAAAATGCCAAAAAAGCTATCAACAATGTATTTAAATTAAATACAATCAGTTTGTAGTTCAATTGTTACAAAGAAGACAAAGAAAACCATAAAAAGATATAACATCTGTTTGCCAGTCACCTATACTGTAATCAAAATCGCTTGAAGAGCACAAGCAATGTGGCGGTGTGACTGCCTAACAAGTCATTCCACGTATGAAGCACAGGGCCCATTGAAAGGACTTATCTTGGCTGTCAGCAAGTTTACTGCAACAACGTGAGAGAGGCTGCCTGCAGCACGCTGAAGGGTGTAGCTCACACCACGGCCCAAAAATGTTTGTTTCTACAATGTCAAACAGGAGGCGTGTACCAGTCATTTTCACAACATCAAGGTTAGGCTATCATTGGTAAAAAAAAATTAAATGTTTTAAACATCAACATCAAATATTTTGTTGTTCAAAATTAAAATGCAGTCAAATTCCAGTGACAGAAGCTAAACACTACAACATCATATGTATTCCATGCAGCATCCCTCTGGCATTTTACTTTAGAAGAAAAAGAGAAACGGCTACAGATTACTAGATGCGTTTTCCGGTATTGCTAAATTTCATATTCCTGTAACAGTAATTTGCACATTACCACATAAAAGACAATTTCCTGGACATAGCACTTTAATAAGAAACCTTCAATGGCCTGTTCATACCTAAAACTCAAAACAACATTAATAAATAAAAGCCTCCGTTTTAACACTTAGTTTATCTGTTGTATGACGGAAAACATTTCTTTTTGAACTCTGCTCCTGTTTGAAAGCAATCCAGTCGATGAACAAATACTAGAAGAATTCAGTGTACAGTAACATTTGAGTTGATATGTGCAGTTACAAAGCTAAATTCACAAGCGGAAACTGAGAATACGCTTTTGGCCTAAGTCTGTTCTAAGAATGATGTCATGCTCTACACTGCCCCCGTGGTTTTACAGTAAGCCCCCTGATTGACAATGGCGGCTGTGGGCTCTGCTCCCTTCAGCTGTGCTTTAAGAAGTTATGCGTTCCCACAATGCACTGCACCATAGCAACAGGCATCAAACCAGTCCAAAAAAAGCCTACTAACATCTGACTTTATTCTATGTTTCACTTCTTCAAGCATAAGACGTGCATCAGAATATTTTTAAACTAAATATTTGCATCTCATTTCATTTTAAATATATGGATTTATCCAATCACACACACAATAAAAAAGATTATAGAGTTACAATTATTTTACTTACTAAAGAAATGTGTAGTCAATTAATCCACTTTTAAGTTTTAAGAAATACAGATTGTCATGTTTATAAAAGAGGCCCAAGCTGTTCAGGCTGAACACAGCGAGTTTGCTTTTGTATGAATGCTGTGTCACGTATCACAATGGCTTCAGGGATGAAGTAGAAACAGAGAACAAGAGTTCTTCTGGTGTTACTAGGCAATAACAGCCTTTGGCTCTTTCTGGTTGACTGAGAAGCTAGAATTCTGCTGCAACACAAGAGAATGAGCCGATGAGAAGGGAAGTCAGTCACAGAACGACAAGGTATTTCTTACAGACGTCAGTGGGCCAGGAGGACAGCAGTGCAATCGTGCTTCTAAAGCAAACCAGGCTGTTCTGGGAGCACAGGGCTCATCCTGTGAATCGCATCAGAGGAACCTACACATGCCTGTGGATTACGTTTCCCAAATAGGGTAATACATTTATTCTGAGACGCCAGCATGCACACTCCTATTGGATGCCAGGCTCATAATTGTAACCAAATGCCTGATATGAATAACAAACTGCAGACACACACACACACACACACACAAAATATTAAAAGAGGACTGTGGAAAATTGTAACTTTAAGCTGCTAAAATATGCATTAATACATTTCAGAAACTGATATTGAACAAATCATTTGTTCTGATTGTAAAACTTTTATACTTGTACTTTTATTTCTTTATAATGATTGGTGTAGCTTCATGTGAATCTTAAATGGAAAAAGTTGACTAGTTTCCTTTTATTTACTCTAACATTTAAAAGCAGTTCAATGTTCAAATATGGTCAATACAAAAGATATTGCTTTGTTGGACTACTGAGAAAGATGTCACAATGGTGTTCAAGTAAAATTGGGAATTATGTGCATGGTTTTCCAATATACTCTGAGCTTTAGGCCTTGATAGCAGTTATAAATGCTATGAACAGTCCACTTTCTTCCAAGTTCCTGTAAACCCGCCTTTAAATAAAAAAATAAGCATTTGCTCCCCTTAGCATGCAGCAGATGAAGAGTTAACTGCAAACTAGCACAGCAGTGCAACAGTGAAACACAATAGGTAGTGCTATGTATTGTAAACACAAATTTGTTCCAGGTGTGCTAATTTGAATACAGGCCAGAAAGAGAGCAGAACTTAATTTCAAGACAAATACAGCAAAAGAACTGAAGCACTTTTTTGCCCTTTAGTGCTGCTCACTAATGACAGATTAAGCAGGTTATTATGAACAGAAGGAGATGAAATGCGTTATTAGCAAATACTGGCAGAACGATAATTGGAAAGGCACCATTCTGAATATTTATTTAGACAAGATTCTTTTTTGCATGTACCTTTATTAAATAGTAAAATCTTTGTAAGAGTTGACTCCAAGTAGAAATTAGCAATGGCTAATGATTAGCAATGGCATGACACCCATTTGAACGATGTACTGTATAGGGACTTTAATAACATTGTTGATTTGGAGTTAAAGATCAGGTGCACAGAAGAGAAAAGCTGTGATCCTTCCCCTGGGCTTCAGTCGAGCCACAATTTTCCCATGAAAACCAAAGAATGTGATATTATTTTACAAAGCATGGCAACTACGTTGGCCCAATTTCCACAGGCATTTCTACAGTATGGTAGACTTTATGCAAGCTAATATGTGCCAAAACCATGTGAGCAACTGAATTAACTCTTGATCTGTTGATGTGATATTCTGTACTTATTTCCATCCTTTGTCAACACACAGCCTCGTTATATGGAAATTAAAGTTGACAGAAATATAAGGTAACACACGTTCTAACAGATTGTTTCTATAGGTGACTGTGTTGTTTTAAAATAAACCAAACAAGGAAGCACAGCGTGTTCCTATAAATCCAAACAACTATGTACAGATTGTACACCAAACAGTACTATTATACATAGTACTATTACTGTTCATAATAGGTATAAGGACAGTGATGGATCAAATGTATGACAGGGGAGCAGGGGCGTCGCAAGGGGGTAGGCATTCTAGGCAATTGCATGGGGCCCTGGGCTGAGGGGGGACCCCAAATGTGAACCCCCCCCCCCTCCCTCCGCTCTCATGGGAGAAAGCTCCGCCACCCCCCCCACATACCCCAGAATCACCTCTGCAGGGGAGATAAAATTATCAGAAGCGGCTTCTTTTACTTAACGATCAGATACTAAATACCTGTACAAATATGAATTGAGATTTTTTTTATCTAAAACTATTATCACCATGTGCAAGTGAAATGTTAAATCTTCCACACAGCAAATTTAAAATTGTTCATCCATGCATTATGTCCCACTAACAAACCCTCAACACTAGGGATTTTCAGATTCTAGTACACATATACCAACAATATTTGCCAGATCTAGGAAATGCTTTAAAAATCCAACTTCCAAATCTCTTGTTATTCTCCACTTGAATTCTCATTTTCTTTACAAAATTTCTAGACACTAACATTGGATGCTTTTCAAACACAGTAGGTGACAACTATCTGATGTTAGTCAATAAACCAAGTTTAAAAGCCATTTTAAAATGCTTCCATTATGAATAAATTAGCCATTTTGATTTCCTCCTCTGGTCGTTACACAGATCATAAAAACACTGGAAGAGAAATTATATGACTTTGTGGTTTCAGGGTCAGCCTTTTTAAGACTGCATTTCACAATAAATATTTGGCAGACAGTTTTAAATCGTTTTCCCCCCACTATTTTTTTTTATTTTTTTTAACTCAGAAATCTCTTCATACTACTTACAATAAGAAGTGTATCTGTATGTGATGGGGAGAGAGTGAAAAAAATCCTCAATATACATACTACTGTCAAAATTTAAAGCCCAAAGTAGGTGGTTAAAACTATTCATCAAAGGAGAAAAAGAGTACTTTCAGTACACTGAGACATTCAGTAATACCTGCCTGCTTTGTAGATTATCATAAAAGCTATAAATATTCATGACAGAACATCTAGCATATTTGACAAGGCTTTACTTACACATAAAGGGAAATTATCTTTGAAGAAGCCGCTCCGAGGGAAGGGATAGACGTCAGCGCATTATGATCTAAATGCCTAGGAAACAACAAAATACAGATCTTGTTAGAATCGAACATATTTCAAATGATTTTATATGTAAAATCAATGGTAGTCCATGGGATGGTCTCTGCCTTGTGCCTCTCATATAAAACACAAAAATAACAAAACAAACTGAAAAGATTTCAGGTGAATCAGTCTGCGGCAGCTATTCCACGTGGTTAAGCATAGAAGTAGAAAACATTTTTATAACTACAACTTTATAACTACAGGAATACAAGAAGAGGCCCTGTGAGTGTGATTAATTAGGTACAATTTTCTAAGCTAACACCATTAAAAGAAAATGGCTTCTGCTGAATGGTCACAGACGGGCCTTTTCAGTATAAAATATTTACAGCCCAGGTTTCTGGCTGGTGTCAAGTTTTAATGGAGATAGCTTAAAATAGCAAACCACTTCTTAACTTCCAATTAGTACCATTGAGAATATGGTACACGAAACCATGGGGTTTATCCTATCCAATATAACCAAATGAGAAGGTAAGGAGACGAAGGGGTATTTAAAAACAAAACACAAACTATAATGCTGCTGGGGGTATAGTTCAAACTAGTACACTATTGTGCTACAGTGGGGATGTTACTATGCAGCACACACAGTTAAGCTAATGGAAACCCTCCCCCCCTGTAGAGCAGTTGTTACCTTGCACTGAATATGGAGATGCATTGGACAACTAATAAACAACAGCTTCATATCAAGTGTATTTAATTAGTTTTGACACATTGCACAGCACCGCACCGTTAGAGAACGGATAGTCCATTAGTAAAAAAATCTTTAACCACTTTGTAGCACTGTAATGGGCTAGTTGTGTATGGCTAATTGATTTCCTTTCAAAGACGCTGTTATGAAAACACAAACAAGAACATGGAAAGGCAAATGTGCTGATGCAAATGAACGCAACGACAACCGAGCTTGAAAAGTGTCCCTGTAGAATTTTCCTTTTTTTTTTTTTTAAATCCCCCTCTCTCAATAAACACAAGGCAGCGCTTCCCCTCGGCCTGCAACGAGACGCCGCTCATCTGGGATACTTACACTTCTCTGAGGTTGGCTAGCTTGGAGAGGGTGGCCTGATCGATTGCCGTCAGCTTGTTGTTGCTCAGGTTTCTGTTAAAATAAAAGACAGAGGAATCAGTGCACTGCAGCGCACAGGGCTCAGCACCCGCATGTCCTCGCTTGGCAATTATTCTCGATTGTGCCGGTGAAATGATCTGCTGTTTTACAAGCTCAATCAGGAAATTTGAAAAGCACTTTACTTCACTCTCTGAAAGGTTTCCTCGCTTTGGACAGATTCATACAGTGGTAATACAGCTGTCCTTTATCTCTGTAATACCAGTAGGGCCTTACCCTGTGCAAATCAGCAATATAGCTCAATTCGAAGGGGAAGAAAATAGTCTATAACCTTTTGTTTATGCAGGGATAAAAGAGGGAATAATATATAAACACATGGATGTAAACCCAGGTTCTGCCATAGCTACACAATATGAAGTAAAATATGTATTTCTTTATATTATGGATGTTAAACAAAAAACAATATAGTCACAAGCAAATTAAATTAAACTATATTTAAAAACATTTGTTTTCTTCTAAATATTCTTAAAATTCACTATGAGGTTGGAAACTATCTATAGTCAGAATTTTTAAACAAAATTAGTAAAATTAAGTTTAGCTACTTCACTACTTACAATAGGGAACAAACATTTAAACTGCATGACTTGAGATGGCAAAAGCTTCTGACTGACAGTTGACACTTTCTTCTAAAAATTGAAGGTATTCCCTTTGACTAAAAAGTGTAAAGTAGCATTCAAAATACACACAAACTCAACCCCGGGCCTCTATTTGACGTTCATGCCCAGTAAAAGTCCAGTACCAGATTTCTAAAGGACCCAAGGGAATTTCAAAATCAATACACTGCCTGGAGCAGGTATCCATTTCACTCTGAACTCAAAGACATTTATCTATATAAAAGTCAAACTGCAGTTTAGACTAACAGTGCATTTAACAGCCAAGTCTATATTCATACTGTAACTGGAATTAAAGTGCAATTTGTCCAAGGATTATGTTACTGCACGGATAGAGATTTCTGTCACACACTACATCCTAGCTAGAGAGGTTTCTCTACAATTGGTAGAAGAAGCCTGACTAAGCAGTATTGAATATCTGGCAAATGCACGCATATTATGCAGTGCTTATTTTAATTGCATTTGTAATGCTGCATTCCTATACATTTTTAAAATAAAAAATTCTTCATAGCAGAATAGTACAGTGGATATCATTCAAATTATTATTTTCTGTCTTCTTCTATATTCAGGTGAATACAATACACAGATACTGCCCAATGCATACACAGAAAAGACAATACATAGGTATTACATAGGTGCTGCAGACACACATGAATGTATATGAAACCAAGGATAGATATCGCTATACCTTTTGTTGTTTTGTACTTATTTAGCCACACTAGACCCTAGATTCAACTGTCAATTAAGTGCAAGTGTGACCGGAACATGAGAACACCATTCTGAAAGTTAAATTCAGCTCTCAGATCTCACATTCGAAACATCTCACAAATACCACATCAATTAAAAACCAGCAGCCAAATACAGTACATCTCAGCCAGCATGAGGCAAGAGTTCTACTTTAGTAAAGCTCAACAGTATTGCATGCTCTTTTGCTTCCCATTCAGACAAGTTTATGCGTTGTATGTTTTGATTTGGTTACAATGTAACCGGCTTCAAGGAGTTTTTCTTATGACCCTTAGGTAAGAGCCAATCAGGGAACACCAGACATGGGAGTGCATTTATCACCTACACATACCTTTCACTAAACACTTTGTCAAGCATTGTCATAACACAGCTTTTTTTCACCCTGCACAAACAAAGGCAGTTCGTAACCCCTTCATGCAGAAGAACTGCTATAGAAATGCTTCCACCCAAACTGTCGAAAGATGGCTGCTTGTTCGCAGGTCAAGTGAGTGTGCACTACCTGACGCACTGCATTCCTCCCGCACACCGCAAGGAAGCAGATGCAGGCCTTTAGGCTTGAGAGACAAAAATGAAAACTGTTTTTCAGCAGAACTCACACAACAAGTAGTGCAGTACTATGCCAAGTTTCTGAACTTTCACAAATGGATTTGAATGTAACATGTCTAAGCTTTTGTTTTTGAAGGAAAGGGTTCACATACCTAGACAGCAGCAGGTCCACTTATGAAAAAGGGGGTCATTTGACAAAGATTACAAAATAAATAAGTTCAAAACATCAGTGGTAAGTTTAGTGTTGGTTGGTTCACAATGGGATATTTTAGTTAAAAACAAAGCTGATTTAAGGGTTTAATTATAATAATCTATAAAAACAGAGTTGAATAAAATGTACTCTATGCTGCCTTTCCTTTCCACTAACATTTATACGACACAAAAGGGATTGCTTTTACAAACCTGCCCGTACTTCACAAAGACAAAAATAGATATGAAATATGATACAGCTACAAGCATGCAAGCATGGAAGGGGAAAAAACAAGCATGCCTGACAGCAAAAAGAAATGGGCAAAGAAATAAAATCTTTCAAAGATTAATCATACTGGCTACAATACATGGAACTGCCAATAAAATCCCACCAGTGATCAAAACAGTGTGGTTCCATGGTCTAGCTGCACAGGTTTCAGAGTCTGTAATTTCAGAGTCTGTAATGCACAGCAAGTTATAATACAATTAATAAATGGGAAGGAATTCAAAATATTTCTATGCAACTTGCTTTTAGTTTTCTGCTAAATACTGCATGTGTTACTAGTTTCTCTTTTGGTTTCAAATGTGTGCATTCTCAAAATCTTTGCCTGGTTCGAGCTTTTGAAAGCATGAGTAATTCTGATCTCACATTGAATAAATTATGAAGCACACAAATAAAACCAGTTGGAATTCCACTTGTTCAGAACAATGAGTTTCCATCTTTATTGTTTTGCCGAATCTACCGATTTCTTGAGGACACTGAGATCCAACAGAGCTACTGAATACAGTAGATGAAAGAGATCGAAGAGTAGGTAGGAGGTGTGGTGGTGCTAGTCACCATTTTTAAATGTATTGTTGCAAGACAAGATAATATCACTTTTGAAGGTTCCCTGGAGTGACTGGCAAAATGCTTCATTATAATCACATACTCCTTTGCTAAAGGACTACTGAACAGAAGATAGGGGAATTGTTGTCCTTGGTATAGAAGGCAATTACCAAATTTTCAAAGTGAAAAATTACTGGTTTTCCAAAACTAAAGCACCAGGGGGTAAAATTACTACAGAGTACAAATACCACAAGGAATACGACTCCATTACAACCCTAGTACACCTCTTATAAAACCATTTAATGTTTGATTATCTTCACATTACTAGCAACTGTGTGCCCTTTAACAAATGCACATAATTTATGAAGGTACCTGTTAAGAAAGATATAAAATAAACCCATACTTATTTTCTTTCAATATGTTAAATATGGGACCTTTAATACTTTTGTATTGCCATTTAATGCAACGTTCCTCTAGTGTATTTGAGCAAGACTGCTCTGCACTTATACCCATCATCATACCCTGTTAAATATTATGGGTTAAATAATGTATAGCCCCCTGGGTGACTGGTAAACGTTTCAGCACCTTTAACAAAAATACTTCTCCACCTTTAACAGTAATGGTATCTCAGGTGCCATAAATGTCACAATCTGACAAGTCTCTGTGGAAGGGTCCATATTTTTAGTAGTGCTGGTATGGTAACTGCTTCCCTGAATCCCACTGCTGTCAGTGGGTAATTAATACCCTGCAAAAAGCACTATAGCACTAATAAACTTATCTATGTCTACTTTTCAAACTGTTGCAGAGCTCAGTTTCATTTCCTCAATTTTACTTAAAACTATCATGACCATGGTAAGCTAGGCAAGGGTGCAGCGTCGGTCACGTGTGAGTGAGGCGATCACTGGTCAACAACACAGGGTAAACACAGGGGGAAACCATTCACTCTGCCCTAATCTTAAATAAATTCAGCAGCAGGGAAGCATTGTGAAATATTGCCTATGCAAATGCATCACTAATCTTTCTTCATAAGTTAAACTACCATGAACTTATTTGAAAAAACATTTCTTTTAATTGACTGAGCAAAAGGCTTCAGTGTGGGTTACTCTAATTTACAAACCGTGCAAGACTATTGTGTGTGTGTGTTTATTTGATGCTCTAGTACAGAAAACTAGATCAAAACAAATATGGTTTCTCTGAATCGGCAGCATGTTAAAAACTGAGAAATGTAGCTATGTTGGTCCATAACAGTTAGAATGAAAATCTAAATTACTATGGCCCTCCAGGATTGGGTTGTACATCCAATGCAATGGGAAAACTGAAATTAAGTTACTTAAATAATAACCTTAAATTATATTAAAAATTAAATAATAATAATAAAAAAAAAGCTGTAAGTCATGAAATAGGTTTGTAGTCTTTAGGGGAAGGATATATAAATAACCTAATACCATTCACAAAAAACCTCCTTGAACAAAGAAATAAAAAACATCAATGGCTCTAAATACAAATGTAGCTCTTTCATACACAAACTGGTGCCAGCAGAGGTGATTACAAGCTTATTAAGCATACAAACCTTTTCTTTGAAAGTATACTTTATCAAAAAAGGAAGGAAAACCCCTCCCCATTTTTTTTTTTTTTTTTTTTTTTTTTATGAGCTTAAGCTTAACAATCGGGCTCATTAATTTCTGTGCCAGTAACAAGGAAATTGGAAGGGATGTTTACACAACTTTGATTTCTTCCATTCAGCTTCATTTCCACAGTTAATCAGTTGATACCACACCTACAGAGAGTACAGTACTTAGCACATATGGACATTGAATGATTAAGAGTTCATTTGTTTAGTCTTACCCACTGTGTTCATTCAATAGCAATAAAAAGGATTGTATATTTCACCCAAATTTGTAGAGAAAGTACCACATGTATGCATCTGTTAGATTAAAAGAGTTTTCTTGACTCAATGACTGCTGAGGTGGGAAAGAGACATCTCCATTGTCCCAACAGCCCCAAGTCATACCGGAAAAGCAAATGTTTTCAATAAGGCAGAGGTGACTTTAAAAATGTAATCACATCTTGAACGGCTTATCACCAATATAAAGTGTAAGTAGAAAACATCACCAAAATGTATGCACAAAGTAAAAATATAACCAAGATATACGAGGTAAGTTCTAGAAGCATTAGGTAGACAGCTCTCAGGATAATTACCGTATGGCATTACAACCTAATTAGATTACAACAAACTAATCACAGATTTCAAAGTAAAAGATTATATGATTACTTGGATTACTTAGTTTTTACACTTCTTAGCAGATTAGACCTTTAAGGAGCCTAACTACATCAAACTAAGCTAATAATAAACATGCACTGAATAGAAAATGGAGATCAAACAAATTTCACTAAATGCTCTTCAAAAGAACTTTAAAATGTATGTTTGCTTGTACAATAGATGGAAATATTATAATAGCCTATATACTGTAAGATAAGGAAGTTTTCTTTGTAAGTTTTACAGACCCATCGTTTTGCATGACATGAAATATAAATATTATACGAGTATATAAATGTATATAAACTCATGACTTGTTGCCACTTCTGCCACCAGTTTAGTCCTGAGGCATAGTTATTATTATTATTATTATTATTATTATTATTAATTTCTTAGCAGACGCCCTCGTCCAGGGCGACTTACAAAATACAAGAGCAATTGTTAGTAGCCCTGTTGTAACCTACATTGCTGTAGCGCCTTAAACATGTGCAACTAATCTGTAGCTTCTCCTGATCAATTTAGCCATATAATTATGTAATTTCAAAAGGAATAAGACATTTCATCTTAAAATTGAACATCAAATTTGAACCAAATCGTTTATTAAACAAAATTAAAAAATTAAACTGAGACAAATATTCATAAACAAATATTCTTACTTGCATAAATATTTATTTCAATATACCACACAAATGGGTTTTGAAAGGGTTATAATTCCAAAGGATAATTAAAGCAAATGGGTATGGTTCCTTATCTGTCATTTAATACTTTTTTGTGATTAATATCAGCCTCTCAAAAGTAAACAAGACAAATGCAGTGTACTATTTGGTCATGCTTTTGAATACATGACGCACTACATTTAAAGCGTCTGTGAGGAACAGTTCTTGCACGGATCACTTTCAGAGAATTCTGCCATCTTGAACAGCAAGAGCAAAAGAAAATCAAACAAGTACACCGTCTTTCTTATTTGTCACCCATTTCACATAGTGTGTGGGAGGCACTTGACTGAATTACAAAAACACATGGTGAGTGAGTCAATAAAAAAATGTTTCTGAATTCACCAAAAGGTATTTGCTTATTCTCAACTCAAGAATTGACTATAATTTCAGATGGATGTACAAACTATTCTCTTTTCCTACTTTTTTGTAGCAATTGTCCTTTCAATTTTTGAATTTTTCAAAGCAGATGTAGTGTATTATGAATACTTTTGAACAGAATTAGCCTACATTGTGAAATATACTGGTGAAACAGTACTGGCTAACATGATTGCCTAAAATCATGGGGGTTTTGTTTAGGCCTATTTGCTATGGCATCTATTAACCTGTGCACTAATGCATATCTAAACATAACTCCACAGAATGGCTTTATTTACCATAATGCACTAATAATATATTTTAATTACATAGTACAGTGATAAATCTCAACAAGATGTGAATCACATAAAAAAGTAAAATCAATCAATAGTATGCCCATTGTGTAACTAATAAAATGCACTGAGACACAAAGTTTTCCAATTGCACAGAAGGTATTCGTAACACAGAGGCTTATCTACAGGGTCAAACAATTCATGTTGTGCCTTTTACAGGAATTGTTTGTTTTAAGAGAAAGTGTGAGGAAATCATAGGAAGCTCTTCTGGTTAAAAATCAAGGGTAACCACTTGGCTACCAATTTTATGTATTGTATGTGAAATATGAAACTCCTTCTCAATTTTTAGATTTTTAATTAGTTTCAGCAGAGAAGGCTTCTGGCAATCGTCACATTGATAGAAATGTACAAAGAAAACCACAAATGTATGCAAGTCAAATAAAAATGAAAATATTTTGCTGTATTTTCCTTTGGCTTGGGTCGAAAGTGACCCGTGGTATTTATTTTAAGCAGCCCTTGCTCCCCAGAGTTGGGAGTTCCATAATATTTTCTCACGATCATTGACACAATCCCACAAAGTCACTGACCCACAAGCCTATCACTCCCTAAGAAATGCGTGCCGTCCTCATTCAGTAGTGACACAGCATGTTAGTCTGCAGAGAGGCCTAATGCCCTCTCTACCCCCCATCCCCCATCTTAAAGGGTAACCCTGACAAACAGCAAGTGCTTCACACCTCCCTACTGTAAACCTGTCCAGACCAATTACTTTGTCTCTCTTTCGATGGATAAGCCTGTTGTACATTTTTTTTTTTTTTTTTTTTTACTTAATTTATTGGCAGCAGAGAGTAGCTGGCCCCTCTGCGAGAAACTGGACTGGGACAGGGAAAAAAAAAAAAAAAAAGTACTTCCACTTAACATCACCATGAAAACACTGAATATGTTGTTAGTTTATTTAGTACTTGCCAGTTCTCATAAAATCAATTTCAGCTTCAAAGTTTATCCTGAGACTGGGGCAAATTTGATCAACTTCAGTATGAGTTGAAGCATTCTTCTTAAGATTTCATTTATTAAGGTATTTACTAGTAACAATTAGGGTAGGAACTGAAATTACTATTTTTATGAAACTCTTATTAAAATAATATATTTTTTAAATATATATAGATCATCATTACACATGTCAGGCAAAATATAGCCTACATATAAAAAAAAAAAAATCAAACAATACTGTAAAAAAGTTGCACTTGACGGGACCTCACAAAGGCAGTTTGAATAGTCTATAAAGCAGTAAACAGGCGGCAAAGCAGAGATAAGACGCATGTTAAGAACTACTGCCGTTTGGTTCAAAGAACCTAGATAATGATTTAAAAAATATCCTTCCTTGAGAGAAACCACTAGTGTTCTTTACTAAGTTTCTATTTTAAAGTTACATATAGTCTGATTGGACTAGTTTCAGGCATACACTAGTTACAAATCATAATTCATATTGCTGAAGACAGCAAGTTTCCTTCATTGACCCTGAGAAGGGAAGGTTGTTAAACTACATTTCTGCCACTTGAACAACTCGCCTTATCTCCGAACAGTGGGGTCATAATGGCAACCTAGACTGATTTTATGTAATCTTAACACCTTAGTCCATTTATACTACTTTGGCCAAAGTCAAGATAAGCAAAAGTTGTGGAGCCATAAATCAAGCTAGTTATGTCCCTGACATAAGACACTGCTCTCTTGACACATTATCCAATCAGTCAGTTTAGCATGAAACGCAATGGGAGAGATTATGTAAATCCTATTATTTGCCACATGAGTTCTTGCAAGGTCAATTGATTAAAAAAGGCTTACAATTAAATAAAACTAGAAGTAATTATTGAAAAGCATATTCTTCTACCTGGAACTGTTAAAGACACTAATTAAATATGCATGGACACCCCAGTGCCACCATTATCTCAAAACAGACCATGGCACTCTACAATGGGAACAGGCTGTCACTAAATGAGAAAAGACAATAACATAGGCGTGAACTTTGCACTCTGAAAGTGTGAAGTGATGTCAACGATGGGGTTTTATTGCACAAGTGGAAGATAGTGGCCTGCTTTAATACCCTCATTAAATATGGCAATAAAGTAGTCAAAGAATAACCCGTCAGTCTAAAAATTACCCTGCAAAGAAAACTCAATGACAAACATAACAATGTTTTGTTGCTTTCTTTCTCTTGTAAAGCTACATTTATAGCTCAGCAAGAACAATATGTGCCAAAGCTCAAAAGAAGAGTACAAGACAGTAAGGTGGTCTTTGACAGAACATTCCAATCACTAGATCTACACCTTAGCATTTATACTTTCCACATGAACAGTTGGAGAAAAAATTAAAAAAAATGCAAAAAAATAAAATAAAGCTAAACAAGTAAATACATTTAACACACCAGATTAAGACATTGGCTAACATTGGATCCCATGTCAAATACAAGATCACAACCTAGAATTCCAAGTTTAACAAAAACATTTGTCGTGACCAGCCTTCAACTATAGCTTCCTTACACAATAGCTACTGCATACAATGAAGACCTTCACAGAGGTTTTAATTTAGGTACTACATCCTGTTGCAGTCTTACTGTAAAATACATTCTGCTCTGAAAATTGTTCCCCAAGAAATAAAGGCAATGACCCTCAAGAGCAGGACATGATAAAGAATAGTTATAATTCATTTCAAAACAGGCACAAACAAAAAAAAGATTAGAGGGTATTAGGGGTTGTTTTTCAGAGACTTAAAGCATCACATCTTGGTACCATGTGCTTGGCTAACCTTTCAAAACCAGTTGCAGTTCTTTATCTAAACTAGTTGTCCAACATCAGGGCCAAAGGGTCCACATACGCCCTAGGCACAAAATAAACTGGAGCTGCAGAGAGCTGGCCAAGAAGTGAGAGACAGGAAACAGGTTTGTGCGTTGAGACTTCAAATTTCAGAAGGACGTGGCCAGCTCTCCAAAAGCCAGGACTGTTCACTGCTTTCAAGAACATATTCATGAAGAAAAACACATCATCATAAGAACAAAATATGCCTTCAAACCTGTGCTTAGTGTCACAAACTCGCATAAAACATGGGTGATCTGAAAAGAAACGCTCTGGGAATAGTTGTTGAGCAGATCAGGAAATCCATACCATGATATAGCCTATGCCTCCCATGTGACGTATCTTACTAAAACCTGCTCACTTTATTGTGGGAAGAATATATAGGTCTAACTATAAAGTGCAAAAACATGTTAAAGATAGAAAGGTGATGTTTTTTGTGCGTAAGAATTTAAAGACTTGGCAGAAGTTAGTTTTAAAACAAAAAACAGCAATGGCACCTTCTATATACATAAATACATACTTGATCATCAGAATTGATAAAGGGTAAAGGCCAAAGTTGAAAATAAATTGTCAAAAATGTACAAGTCTTGATTACAAGCTCTAAGGCAATATGTTCTTCAGTCCTATCCCTGCCAATTCCCAATCGCTTTGCTCTCAGTGCTGCTCTGCACTGTACCTCTCAGAGGCCTTTTCTTTTTTTTGTTTGTCTAATGTCTTATCCAGATTTCCAAACTGTTACCAGATGTAGAGAATTCACAGATGATTCATCTATCATGACCACTTTGTAGACACCCGCTAAAAGAAAAAAAAAAAAAAAGTATTTGGATCATGTCTTCCCCCTAGCTCCACTAGGTCTAAACTTGCTTTCTGAAACAGAAAAAAAAAATGGTTTGTTTTCAATTATATTCTAAATTCCTCTAACAATAACACTCTGGCGTCTGGCTCCAGCACGTTTAGTTTTTATTTTATTTCTTTTCTGTCCAATATTTAGCCCAAAGAAAGGGAGGCGCATTAAAAGAGCCGTCATCAGCTCTTTTCAATAATACATAAAAAACGACAGTACAACCTAAATTTAATGATGCATAATAAATGCAAATTACACTTTAAAAAGATGTGTTGTTGGAAGTTATTCAAACTCCACAAAATAACTAAGTATACTATTTATTTATTTTAAAAGATCAAGTGAAGCGGACTTGGGGCTAGACCATCAATCAAAACCAATTTTGACTTACCTGCAAATCGCAAAATACAAATCCTTACCCTATTGTGGTTTAGTTTATTGTTAGAAGCCACTTTATACTATTTATAAAATCAAAACACGATATGCTACAACTTTGTAATTTGCAGGTGGGTCAAAGTTTTGATTTGGCCAGGCGTTGAAAAGGAGAATAAAACACTGAGGTTTGGCAAGTGTCCACAGGAAAAGCCAGGGGTCACATTATCACTGTCATTTACAGTGCATGTTATAGTAGCCTTTACTCAAGGAAAAACTAAAAGAAACTGATTTGACTGCTCTCATTTGACAACTGTATTTACCATATACCCCAAGAAAATTTCAAATGTACTCCAAAAAATATTATTGGTAAGATTTTAAATCCGTTAATACCCAGAATTCCTCCAAGGAAAACATCTGGCTGTGAAAAGAGAGTATCAAAACTCAAAACCCCAGTCAGGGAGGAAAAATACCAAAACACCCTGAAGACTTCCATAACTTTTATTCCAACAGCAAATCCAAGCATGTAAAAATAAAGTAAGTGTGATATCCAGAAAGAATCACCCTTCGCTACCACATGATTACATCTCTGCTTCCAAATAAGTGTCCCCAAAAACCACAAACAACTTAAATGTATACCAATCTGTTGTTAATGTTCTTCTGGAGCACTGCCATTTCTTTCTCTAAAACTTAAATCAACTGTGTGGAAAAAGAAAAGGCAAACCTGAATAATGATTAGATTAGTAATTTAACATTGCTAAATTTGTGTTGTAGGACAAAATATTTTGAAACCTAATTCAATATTTTTGTTTAAGCGTGTACATTCTTTTTTTATTACAGCACAGATTTTTAATACATCAGAAAAGCTATTATATCAAAAAAAGTTAAAATGATTTTGTACATTTCCCATTCATATTTTAAAGTGAACTTCTGCTCATCTTTTATCAATCCCCTTTTCAGACACAAAAAAAAACCTTTGTTCACATTGTCAAAGCCTTATAATGGTGAGGGAGTTATTAAATTAGGCTGCACATACTAAACATTAAAGTATCAAAGTTGTAGTAGACCATAACATTTACAAAACACTTCCATCATACAGTTTCAAACTGTTCCCAGGTGAAAGACAACAATCCCACAGAGACTTATGCTATTGCTTCCTATCACACCAAACCATCAACAAACCAATTTGCTACAGGGGAAGCCCCGTTCCCATGTTTACAAACACTTCGAGCCCAGGGCAAACGGCACACAGGAGAGACACCGGCCTCCGCTGAAGACGCAGTCGGACTCTCAATTCAGTACAACTGGAAAAATCATAGCGTAGATGGCTAGGCACATTTGAAAACCACCAGTCAGCTCATTCAGGAAACCATTCAGGAAGTGCTTGGGGCTAATGGGATTGTTTCAGCTTCCTCATTCCACATCATGATTTGCACAGTATGCAGAATACACCTTGTGATTTCTTTGCATGCCATGCTCTGGTAAAAAAAAAAAAAAAAAAAGAATTCATTATGTTTATTAAGTCTCCGTGTTTGACAGGCGATATGATGATATGATATCTCTTTACACGCAAGACAGATTACAGCATGACTGAAGATCATCACCTAGCAGTAGCATAGGGGTGGCCAAGACTGGACTCGGAGACTCAGATGTTCTTTTGGTTTCCGTTTTATTTCACCAACTTTTTATGGGCTCAGCTGGTAATTATGATTACATTTCTTGGTATCCATTGATCTAGGAATTCATGATTTTAAGATAAATTTCACATTTAATTCATTTTTCCTTTTCAATCATCTGAGAATGATATAGTCAAGGAAAGACATAACCTTTAGAAATAATTATCAACTATACTTCTGTTGTAAACATACAGAGCCTGATTAGTGCATAAAATTGCTGAAGCACCATCAATGCTAGAAGGCACAAAGAGCGTGTCATGCAAAGCAAAGAAATCCCATGGTTTACCTCAGACAATTTGCAGTCAACACACACGCAGCACCGTGCATCGCAATGACATTGACACAGAACAAAAACTTTCAAAGTGGTAATAAATCTCAGTGTGTCAGAGTATATCTGAAAGCAGCGAGATAACAATCACCTACAATACAATGAGTACTTTTAAGAAAAGGAAACAATTAGATATCTTTAAACGGATCACAAGTATAGGTTCGCTGTCATAATTATACCTTTCTTGAGTTGTGGACAAATATTTGCACTACATTTGGCAGACATTACTAGAATAAACTAGAAAATCAACACATATTAAAAGGTGAAGTATAAGTCACCCTTTTCTCAGTGGACCATAGGAATAAAGCAGTAAAAAAAAAAGGATAAAGCAAAAACCTTTAGCTCATGCTGTTCATAGGCCTCTACATGTTATGTTGGGAAACCTGAAAGTAGGTTTCCCAATCGCAGAACATGCTCTTCTCATTTTCATTATTTTAACTATTCCAGAAAACAGTCATATATTAACCTCATCTTTATTTGGTTATTGCCATAAATGCTAGAACTGAATCTCCAATGATCTCCATCAAGCAACCAGGTCTCATGGGAGCTGTGAAAACAGGGAAGAACGGAGAAGGTATTTGGACAACTGGAAGGCATTAAGGCTTGATTTTTCACACACGCCGTGTCCAGAGAGTTTCCTAGGAAACCCTGTTCCTCCCACAACTGATATACTACTGATGAGCACCTTAGTAGAGTTCCCACCTCTCCTTGCTACTGCGAGAGACACGGACCAAAACAAAACATTCACCACACAGAGGAAGGTCTCTCAAACAATGTACAAAACCATACATAAAAAAAAACTTACTAAGCAACAGGTTCCCAGCAGAACTTGAATTATAAAAAAAATCTAAACTATGCATTGACAGAATGAATCAGAACTTCACAAGTTCCACCACAAATTCAGCGGATAACAAGTTGCTGAACTATGTATACTTCATCTGTTGCAAAAGTATTTGTTCAAAGGCTAATTTTCATTGCAATTCAAATCTCATTTTATGTATTAATGACTTGTAGTTGACATTTTGCATTTTTTTATTTATTTTTTAATATGCAGCTCAACACAGAATTCTGCATTTAAGCAAACCGAGTCTAAGTGAGGCAGTGCAAGTCAAAAGCCACATTTGTTTTCATTGAAACAATCCTAAATGTCACATCAGCAGCACCATCGAGGCAGTGCTGCTGCTAAACAACAGGGACGGTTTATTCCCCCAATAAATCACTTGGCAACAAACTTTAAGAGTCCCTGTTGCTCAGACAGAGAGAATAAGTTTCAGTATATTTAAGCTGTGCAAAAAATGTTAATTAGTACAGCTTTGAATGGGATCTCAAAGAATTATTACAAAAAACATTAAACTCAAATAGGTTGCATTTCACTAACTGTCTATAGGCACAAACTCCAAAAAACAACATCACACTACCGGGGAAAAAACATGCATTCAAAAAATTAAATTAGTGAAAACTGAGGGAAACAATTCTTTCCTTTTGTCTGCAGTCTTTCCCATGGGATCGGAGAAATACAAACTTTTTGGGCCATAAATTATAACGGAACCCAGGCAGTACGAAGAAGCAGGCAGGGTGACCTGAGCTATTCATTCTCTTGACTTTGCCTCAGCACAATGTGTGCTATAAACTTTTATATGTTGCCTTTTGAAGTGCCGAAAGGAGAAAGGGAGTATGCTAATGAGCCAGTGGCAATGAGTTAGTTGTCCCTCTTCTCCCCTGTAGTACTGATCAGACAAACCCACACACAGGCCTCCATCTTCCAATCCAAACACACACAACCATGCAGAAGGCCTGAAGATGTTACACGTACGCTACACATTCAGTATAGAAAATAAAGTCTACACCTGCTTTTCAAACAATTCTGGTGTGTGTATGTGACAATTTACAACACATATTCTAGTGAATATAAACAAGGTCCCTGAGAAAGGCTTCTACCCCTAAAGAGTTGTTACATTCCCTCTCCAATCCCATTCATGGACAGTTTTCTACATGGTCCGTTTAGCCTCAAGTCCCGTTGGAAAAGCGGACTTTACTCTCACTCTTTATTCACAGAGATCACTGAACAGTTAATATAAGGTTCTAGTGAACACAGGGTAGGGCATTTTGCACACACCATTAGCTGACATTTCACTAGTGGTTTCAATCCAATGTTTTTTTTCTCATGCTCCAGAAACTAGAGGTTTTACAAGAGCTATGGAAATAATGCATAGGTACTCATCTTCTCGGCTTTTCCAGAGGATAATCCATGAGAAAACTCATATTTAATAATACACCATTCGAATACTCTGATGTGTTAGGAACAAGAAGAAAGAAGAAAATGTCCCTTTCTTAGGAATTTAATTGAAAATTGATTTGCAAACACTTTGCTGAAGGATTGGTTTTCTTAGACAAATTCTCAGAGGAACACTGTGCCTTTTCTTTTCTTATCATGTCTTTAATCACATAAAACAAGCTATAAAACATTTCAATTACATATTTACGTGAGCACTATTGAAAGGTTTGAATTGAACATGCCTATCTACATCTCAAAACTGTCATAACCTTAAAAAGATGACTTGTTTCCTTGTCTAAACAAAAAGGTCAGAAAAGATCTGCAGATTGAACTTCGGATAGGATCACAGTCATCACAGTTTCTTTGGAAAGTGATTACAGAGTGCTCTGTGATGGTATTGTGTAAAGATGCTGCGGAGAAGCACCAAAACCTTAAGAGTCTTAAGGATGTCATTATGAAGCCTATCAGCACTTTCAAGTTCAAAAAAGATAGGGATGTCCCTGTATTGATCCTGCACTGCCTAATTTGCCTTCTGTGCAGTTTAAGTAACAAAACACTTTCCTTTCTAGATCTAGAAAAACAAACTAATTAAATCTATCTAGATATCACAATTGCAAGGTACAGCATTCTGACAGTCACAAAAATATATTATGTCAGCTTGTGTCAGTCTACAAAGCCAGTCTATGAGAACATGTAGACAACAAGGATACTACTTTCTGATATATGGGGATGGTATTGTTGATTAGCAATTGGCCCATTTGTATAATTGAATAGCTCAACTACAATCCAATTTAAATTTGCTAATATGTTGGGTAAAACAAAACGTTAGGACTAGATGGAAAAAGTATATACCACGGTGCCTAACATCTCACCTTTAAAAAGGTCAAGGGCTAACAAAATCAACAGAGAAAGTTCTTGTGAATAATCTGAAAGCTACAGATGTATTAAAGGACATAAATTATTTGAACTTGACATGCTAAGTAATAATTCATGTACACACATACTACTCCAGGATATAACTTGCACATGTATAAATGACCCACATCATAATTTATTTATACCTGGATAGGTAGAACTTCTGTATATAAAACAAATTTCAAATAGAGGAATTGACGATTGATAAAAGATAGGAGAAAGTGTCAACTAAAACTTATAAACGCATGCATACTCTTCCGAATGATTAACCTATTGTATAACCTGTTGTAAAACAATGGCCAACTTGTAACAATAACACCTGTTACATTACAGTAATGCAACAAAGTATCATTTTAACACAAAACTACCGATTTTTTCACAGTATGCTTCAAAGCAGATACCTAATGCTAAAGAAAACGTCGGACAGCTATGCGCTTAGGTTTTAATTTGTGAATTCTGTATCTAAATAGCACTGTCAAATGTGTATGTGTCTATACACACACACACACACACACGTATCATATAGTAACCCAAAGTTTAAATAGTGCCAATTACGGAACCCACTGAAACAGGCACTCATTCTTTGACTTATTTTGAAGTTTATCATTTTATTGTGTGCTTTAACAAACCAGGGGAAAAGTTGAAGTGTCAACCAGATCGGCCCATAACAATAAGCTGGAAACCCCATGATCAAACTGGCCTTTGTTCAGAACTTCCTAGTCCAATAACTATTTCCCATGCTGCTTCCAGCGTTCACCAGTCCAACCTGCCAGACTACCGGAGTCCGATTCCCTTCAAACCCGACCAGAAGACCCACATGGCGAGATCTACAGTCGGGCTCCCGTCAACACACAGGACGTTTCGCCCGATCGACGCGTTCTCCCCATCCACCCCGACCGTGCACAGCTCAGGGCCCTGGCACATCTCACTGGGGGGCATGCATCGCTACTCACAGAGAGGCGGTGTGGGCTGGCAGGTCCGCCGGGGTGCCAGTCAGACCCATGTGGCTGCAGTCCACCAGGTCGCCCGTGCACGTGCAGTTGCGGGCGCAGGGCACGGCGCGCGCCAGCCCGGGCCCCGCGAGCGGCTCGGCGGACGCGATTAAAAGCACGAAATAATACGGCAGCAATCCCACTCGTCCCACCGAGGCCGCCATTTTGTATCCAGTTTATCAGTACGG
Source organism: Amia ocellicauda (assembly GCF_036373705.1). NCBI lineage: Eukaryota > Metazoa > Chordata > Actinopteri > Amiiformes > Amiidae > Amia > Amia ocellicauda. The sequence goes on from NC_089852.1 coordinate 7,494,023, forward strand.
CGGCTGGTTCTTTGTTTTTCTTCAGAAGAAGCTGATATTGTTCTATCAAGACTGTCCCTTATTGATGGTTATATCTGTCAATCGCATCGGGAGACTCGGTTTCGCTGTTTACATAGTGGAAGCGCAGGGTCGCCGCTGCAGGTCCCGGTTGTTGGGGAAAGTTACTGAAACACCCCTGCGAGTTTATGCCAGTGCCCTGTAGGACTAAATCAAAGGTGAAGCACGATTAACAAAGCGATACAAGTAACTTGTCCAGCAGCCAAGACTAAATGCAAGTTGCAAGCGGTTGTCCTTAAAAGGCTGAAAAGGAGGTCTGTCCCGAAAGCGCCGCGCTTGTGCTGGACGGGTTTTCTCTGCAGCTGTGAGGGAAAGAAATCCACGATCCTTCTCCTTCAGTGCGAGACGTCCGCAAAGTGTCCACGGAAAGGGTTTCTACTTTCTCTCGGATAGACGCAGTGCAGTTCTCTCGTAGCAGCAGAACATGTCTTTTTCTCAGATATGAAAGCGTACAGTTGTCCCGCCGCTTGTCACTGGAGAAAAAAACTAACTTTGAGTATACAACTTTTTTTGATTTGTATTTGTTATGAATTGCTGTATCTTGATTCCCCGAGCCTCATGCTGAGCGGGGCAAAGTTTCACGGGTGCCAGAGTCCAGGATCGGCGAAAATCTTCCGTGAAGTGGATTTCTCAGCTGTTGCACCCATGCACAACACCAGCACTACTAAGATCACCAAGTGCACCACCGCCGTTACCACAGTCCTCGCCGTTTGCAGCAACTTCACAGCACTATCTCGTACCTACTGGTAGTTATCCGAACTCCTCGAGTTTCCGATAGTTGCCAAATATATACCCTCGCACCAGAAAACCTCAAACAGCCCGAATATTACCCAAATTGAGCCCCTCACTTCTGATCGTTTCCACTATAAGATCTTTTCTTTTTCTTTTTTTTTCTCACAGGGATTGCTCCTGAACCCACGTTGGATACATCACAGCGTTCTAGCACCTCCCATTGTGAACGCCTATTGGTCAGTCAGCTTTGAGGAGCGTGTGCGCTCAGCCTCCCATTGGTCGTCCGCGTTCCCCCGGCGACAGAAGGTTCGATTGCCGTGGCCCAGCTGTCACTCAGCGCGCAGGCCCCGCCCACCTTCCCCACCCGGGGTGTGAAGCCGCGCCGCCTCCCCTCACTCGCACCTATTCTTAAAGGGCCAGCGCCCGGATTCTGACACTACTCACTAGCCACACCATCTGATAAAAAATGACAATATTAAACTGCCAAAGATGAGATACTGTGTCTTTCTTAACACAAATGATCAGAGATCGCAGAGAAAAAGTAAGCTGTTGCTTAATTATTTTTTATTTAGTATGGGGTTTTGTGTATGTCGTTTTGTAACCAAAGCCAGACAAACAAGAAATTAGTTGTTTTTTGTTTGTTTGTGTTTTAATACCTGAAAAAGTTGAATATAATTTGGCCTACGTGCAGTATGTTTTATGGAACACAATTAAACAATTGAGCTCCAGACCCCTCAACCTGAACATTATAACATGGTTGTGTCTCCAGAGAATACATGATGTAACAATAATGAATGTGCGGATATGCAAGTAATTCTATATTATGTAATAATCTTTAAACAATCAATAGGCAACCAATATAGCAAACGTAGGTGTGCAAAAATATTGATTGTCTCGGCAGATGATCTTTTCTAGGTTAACGATAAACTATTCAGAGAACTTGGTAAGGTTGGCCTTGCATACGAATGAGCCAGACTTAGCTAAACTAGATAAGAAGTTTTTATTTGGGGCTTTTAGATTACATATTGTTTCAATCAGTGTTTAGATTTTAAAGTATGAAAGTTCGTGTTTTTTAGTCACTTCACAGATTTTCATTTTTATGATTTTAGCTTAATAACGATGGTTCTTCCTGCAGGGGAAAAAATAAAAATTACAACGAAGTAGGAAAATAAGGGAATCAGTTTTATTGCATTCTAAGGTAATTTTATATTGTTTTTAACAAAGAAAAAACATATATAATATAATATGTGATTATGTATGGCTGTATATACTTTAGGAAAACCTACACTATGTTTTCAAATAACTACACACAATGTAAAAGATCTGTAGAATAAAAAGTCCCAGTTTCAGTCCATTACCTAAGTATAGAAATTAATATACTTTGTCCTACATGTATTTAACTTTCTCTCCTTTAATTATTCTATACATCTGGATGGCACATTTCATGCTCATTCTTAAAGGTAGTTGAATCGTCACTTTTGTTTGCTCTGGTACATCCTCTAGATGACTTTTAACCGATTTAATGGTGTAATGGTTTAATGATAGCCCATAATGTTTTCCAAATGGTCACCTCTTGATTTGCCTGTTGTTTAAAAAAGATAAACATCTGTGTCAAATAAAGCGTTTTTTGGGCACCACACACCACTCTGCTTGGCTTAAAGTATTGATCAACTTTAAACCAACAAGCTTCTACAGAAAGCTGTTGTCAGTGCAAGCTTGAATAAGTTGTGTTTTTCAAGCAATTAATCACAAATGTTTGGAGCGTCTACCTCTGCACCTGTATATCTGGAGGGGCTGTAAAGCCAGATTTATATTTTATTTTTGTGTAGCATTCATACTGTTTCCAATGGGCAGTGATAGCTTTCTCATTGCATCATTTTTTAATAAACAGAAAAGAAGGTGTCTGTGAGAAACCTAACAGACATTGCTGCTGCAGGAGTGTTTTCTGCTGTCAATTATACGATGTCACACTACTTTCAAGCAGTTGTCCTGGGTGACTTATTGATTTGTATGCATTTTAAATACTTATTTTAAAATATAAACTTAATTTTAAAGCAGGTTGCCTGCTTTAATCATAAAGATATCAAACTGGAATAAAAAAGACATTAAAAAACAATATACATTTTCTCTTAGCATGATTGATACAATGTTAGTGACTATGATCTGCTTTTTAAAGTTTAAGAAAGATAATTTTGCCTGAATTTATGGTTTTAAGAGACAGCAGGGTCTTTCTTTCATGTTGTCCCATCTATCTGAAAGCAGTGCTTTATAACCTTGATTCAAAGCTTAAGCGTTATAATACAAGCCCAGGCTTTTAAGAGTTGGCAGAAATATTTTCCAAGCTTACTGTTCTGAAGAATGATCATTCCATACCTAAATATTTTAATTGCTCTCTTATTTATAGAAATAATGCATCATTATCCTCAATGCGGGTTAATATATATATAGCTTTGTCAATATTGTGTAGTAAAAGGCTAAATATGTTAATACCACTATTGAGTCAGAAATAACACTCCTAGCTTATAAATGCCATTTCTTCATATTCTTTGCAATTGGTGATAATTAATGACCTTTTTAGTCATTCTTACGTTTATCAGGTATTTGCCTTTTCACTAAGTTTGAAATATCTGAAGTGTTTTCACAAACCACTTTTGTCAGTTGGAAACATTCCCTTTACTTTCTCCGTGCCAATCCTTTGGGTAAGGGTTACGCACTGAAATTTCTTGGGAACGAGGAATTTTAGAAAGAACCATGGAATTTGGCATTATCCACAGACTTTCAATTTAACGCCCTGTCCAGCCAAAGTCTTTATATCCAGAAAGTTTTCCATGGAACTTAAACATGATGGCCAACTAGAAAACTCCAAATACTAGGGCATATTTATGGTTGTTTTCTGCCTCTATAAAATCCAGTTTGCTAGGCAAAATACGAACCAAATATCAAATTAATGAGACACATTATTTAATTGTATTGTTGTTATTACCACATTGTACTAAATTGTAAAAGTTAAACATGTTAATTACATTACAATATTATTATATATTACATAATAAAAAATATTACAGAGCTTGTTTATACAATTATTGTGCCCATATAACATCCTGAATACAATGTCTGCACTTCTAAAGTTTTTGGAGAGAAAAAAATTGAAACTCAGATAAAAATACAGCCACATCCAAAGTGTGGTATTTTAGGTATTTCTTGAGATGTAATCAATTATAAATTTCAACTGAAACCTTTAATTCTATAAATTTTCTTGACAGGTGGAATTTGTACCGTTCATTCCCAAGTGCTGTACATTTTCACCACAGGGGTTGAATCTTGCAGACTTGTCACAGAAGGTTGCTATCATGGCCTTGCACAGAAAAATGAATATTCTGTGCTTCTGTACTTAGTTACAGCTTGCCAATGTTTAATCCAATTCATGCTTTATTGCAACACTTGGGAATACATTATGCACATCATGGATTAGCTAATGTAACTGCAAACTTTGGGAGACCATTTTGCAACTATACCTTTTAACTCATTAAACATAAGAATATTTCCATAGAATATAATACAAGATTAAAGCTCTAGCTGATGATAAGTCATTTGGAAAATGCTTCCAGTCAGTGTTTTCAATTGCTGTTTCGGCCGTGTTGTCCTCCTTTTAGTGCATTAATGTGTTCATTTTTAATTAATTTGCAAAAATCCTACACTCTCCATGAAGCACATCCAAGTAAAACGGACCTAGGACATAGACATTACAACTCTGCATTTCAAAAGACATGGCCATGCAAAGTGTGAAGACTCAAGAATGCTGAATACATCAAACACTTTATAGGTTCTGATTTTTAAATATTAATCTCAGAGGTAGAGAGAACCATTAACACATTGTTTTCCCTCTCTGGCCTTG